>NW_028321890.1:36957312-37259948 GCF_036245765.1 Copidosoma floridanum
TCGCTAAACGACGAACAATCAACTCGAGAGGCCCAACAATGAAATCCTCACCAGCTGTATGAATGACCCCAGCTGAATCCACTCTCGAGCCTATACCGATCTATAATGAAAATTGTCCATTCGTACACTAGCCAGGGACGTATCGAGAGACTCCGTACGGCTCTGGTAAGCAACAACACGTCGGCAGGATGTTCGAAAGCCGCGTTGTATACCGCTGGCCAATGGCCCTTTTTATTTACATTTATATCCTCCCTCGGAAGAACTCGCCCCGTCTCTCTCAAACTCCCCCCGTCCCGTACACGTATATAGCCCCTTTTATTTTCCTGCCTTTAAAATAGTACCAAAGTTAAACAAGTATCAACCGAGCCGCGTCAGGGGCTGTTACTTTTGCGCGCGTGAGCCACCCACACAGGCAGTAGCACGAGTCGATGCCTCCCCGGCCATACTACCAGACTCGTGGCATAAAATCCTCCTCGGCAAAGTTCCCTCGAACAACAGTTTCCATATGCTGCCAAACTTTCTCGAATGTAAAACACACCGCAGCAGCGCCCTGGCTGCCGTTACCGCCACACCTCCATCTGTATATATGCATACACAAAAGAGGCTTGTACGATAGCTGCTTCGTGTCGTATACCGCCGAAAACTGTCCATCCCAACTTAACTTGTATATATATATATACATACACCCTGTGTACCGTCACACCGTTAAGACGTCTGTTTGCTTCCCCTTCTTCGTGCGCCTCTTTTTCCTTTGCTGCTTTAATCGCCTTTTCGTTGGTATCAGGTAGGTATACTTTTTTGTTGGGGCAAAATATTATAAAATGTACATGTACATATTTTACGCTGGATGACAATGCGAGCGGTCCTAATCCATACACGGTGGGTATCCACCTTTTGGGGATGAGGTATATACGCGTATCAGATTAACGATTGATTTTCCATTCGTATGGCAATAATAACTAGTCGGGAATAATCCGCCGAGGATTACCATCTACACAGCTATATACGTTTATATAGGCCGGCAGTCAAACGGTATTCTCTTTGAGGGCGGTGTCGTCTCTGTTATATCCCCGCGTTAGCGGTCAAACGTGTATAGGTATATGTATTATAACAGTCGTGCCTCCTCGACTTCCTCCGGTGTGTGGTCGCACGGGGGGGGGGAGGGGGGGAGAACAAGCGCGGAGTTTAGCAGCTCGGGGTGCCCCCTCACTTGTAAAGATCATCCCGGTATGGCGCAGCAGCCGCGTTGGCGCGCCTAGTCCTACCCTATATATACGTGTACATCATATCGATACACCTACCACCAGAGAGAGAGAGAGAGAGTGGAACTGCAGTGGTACAGTTCGGACTAAACTCAACCCGCGCTGTGCGTGTAGGTATATTCATATAGGGCCAGGGGGGGGGGGTTTAGGTGTGGCGGCAAACTTCGCCTTCCAACCCTTATTCCTTTCGAATTCATATGGAGCCGGAGTCAGCGTAGCGTGAGCGCCCCGATGCGCCACTTGCCTCCCGGTATATATACCTGCTATGTCCTAGCTCGTTTGCCGTCTCTCCGTCCCACCCCGTAGCTATATCCTGGATGACTTTTGTGTGTGGGTTGCGGTGACGGTGACTCGTTTGGGGCGCGTTTGTTGACTCGGATGCGTCTCTTATCCCTCTCCCCACGACCTCCCCTGCCAGTATATATATATATAGTTTCCGTCGTACATAGAATATCTATGCGTGTATACACTCGAGCTCTGGGCGCGTTTGCCGTAAGCCAGATTTTGCACGTAAGTACGTTACGGTTAAGCGACACGTGCCGCCCTAGCGATTTTCGTACTTTGTGTTTGTGCGAAATTACGATTTTCGTGCCCACGGCAGAGACGGTTGTAAATACGTTGCCCAAGAGCGAGGATCGGGCTTTTTTTTTTATTCCGCGAAATTACATTGGATTGCGTTTTAATTTTAATTCGATCGAGGTCAGATGAAATTTAGTGACGGACTGAAAAACGCTGGGAGTAATTCCGATCGATGACGATCGAAATGTATACTCATACTAAATAAGTCACTGGTCGCTCGCGTTACTCATCAATTTACCAATAATTTCATCACCAATAACTATATAATTCGTTTAGCAAACCGAAACTTTGAATAATACGGTAGGTCGATTAAATTCGTAAAGTGCCATTTTTTGCAGAGTTACAGTAAAGTTTTGCGTGATAGTTTTTTTTTTTTTTTTTCCAATTAAAAATCCATACTTTCGTCACCCGAGTCGACCATAATTCTTCATCAGTGACGTGAATTGAATTCGCGAACCAAAAGCTCGGTACATTAAAAAGTGAGTATAGCATTGCCAAACAAAGTCACATCACGCGGATTTACCACAAAGGTTCGCTACATACGTATATATACGTACACATTAATAGGTATACACAACAAACTGCGAGCTTTCGGTATGAAGGTACTATATATGCTACAGCAACGTATTACAAGTGGCCATGCTGGGCTCCCTAAAACGTAACGCACGTACATCCATCCCGCGCCCCGCAGACACGTGATGCACGTAATGGTATACGGCACCTACACCTCGGATCTCTCGAGAGTAAGCAGCTCTCGGCCCGAATGCATATATATATCACATAGGTATTACCCACCCTTTACCGGAGGGGGTGTGACTTGGATAGAGAGGAGGCCGCTGTCTCAAGATTTCTCGCGTCTGTATACCCGCGCGTAGATACATATACAGGGCGCTGAGCTCATTACGGTGAAGCCGATGTCTGCGGCGTACGGTATCTTTCAAGCGCAGAGCACGCGCTATATTGGCGCGCGCGTGTGTGTAGTCCTCTTAGAAGGAACCGGAATTGAGACAGACACGACAAACGATTTTAACTCCATCCTTTACTGCTTGCGTTGTTCTGAGCTTTTTCCGCATGACTTGGTTTTCCCCGCCGTTTGGATGGAAAACTCTAAACAAAAAGGGCTAAAGTAAAAATGTAAAAATACCCAACGGTATTCCGCAGTCGAGGTGAAAAAAAAAAAAAAAAAAAAAAAAAAGAAAATTCGCTCGTCTCCCCGTGCAGCTGGTAGCGTCGATAATATCAACTCGATACGACGACCGGCACGTAGCACACGTCGCACGACGGCCCTTGTGCGCGGCATTAAATCAGGAGATTACAGCCGACACGCCGGCGGATTTCGCAGTGGCGCATCGGTATATAGCAGAGGGGACTACTCCCTAGAAAACTGTATCGCGCGTACACACACGGGAGAGCAGGGCCAAGCCGGTCCAAATCTTTTTTTTTTCTTCCTTCCGCAGCCACAATCGCGTTTTTTGATCTTCCCCCGGGTGTTTGTACCCTCACTTTAGCGACCACGGCGTTCAGACGTATGACCCCGTCAACACTATAGGTGGAGCAAACTTTGCCATTTTAACCTACTTCTCGGGCGCGGCTCCTGTCGCTCGCGACTTACTTAATAAACTTCATACGCACCCGCAAACTCTCTTGATGATAAAAACAAATGTGATGAAAAAAAAAAAACAAAAAAGAAAAAAAAATCGCAACAATGAATTGCATAATGGACAAAATAGACGCAATGGGCCACATTTATCCGTGGCGCGAGCACAGGGGGGTGGAAAACAAATTTAAAACAGTCCCGAAACTCTCGCGAGCCGCGTTTCTTTCGCGCATTCCGAAACTTTTCATATTTTTACACTCGAAAGCCGCGTCATGGGTGCATATGTATATATGTATGTAGGTGCACGCGAAACTTTCCTCCCCCTCCTTAAAGGCCTACGAGCCGTTACGTATATTTACCTATACCGTGCAAACTCTCTTCGAAGCAATGAAATTTCCCCGACGCTCTAACCAGAGAATCCACGTGCATACGTATGTATATAATATGTATGCGTATGAGAAAAGATTCTCGTTGTCGTAACGGTACAGGGGAGGAAAAGGGGTGCAGTTGTATATGTACGACTCGGCGCATCAGGTATACCCCCTACATGTGTGATGGTGTTATATACCTACAGGACAGAGCGCGAAGTAGACAAAGTGGAAAGCCGGATGGGTGGGGGGGAGGGTAGAAGAAGAGACGCGGGCGTGAATTTTCGCGTGCACTCACAGCAGCTCTGCCTTTTATCCGGTCCTCCTTCCATTTGGCGCGTGTGCCTCGCTACTCTTTTCCGGAGCCGAGACTAGGACGCGTCATACGGGAGAAGGCTGGCATTATCGCGCATTCACGTGGCCTCCTCCACCCCCGTCGCTACTGCGTTTCCATCTGCTTAGCGGCAAAATCCGCTTTATGTTACGACTACGCCGAGTGCTGTACTCCAGCCCCATCGTCTACTGTGCTGATTGCGAGTGTATACGTACGTAATATGCGCCACGAAAGGATCCACGGGTTTTGGCGCGTGCTCTCATTTTTTTTTTTTTTTTTTTTTTTCCAGACTGTTTCGTCGTATTTTATTATTTTATTCGTCTTCCACCCCTCCACTGGCAACGAGTGCCTTGAACGAGGGAACTAAGAGGATTAGGTGGTCGCTCCTCCAGTTTATTTCCACTTTCCCCGGCTCCGCTAATCGAGATCGAGTAGCTCTGTTGCACCTGTTTCTCTCTACGGGGATTCATGATGCGGTGCCTTACATTGTTTTTGCCCCGTTTGAACGTTATCCTATCTCGTTGGTGTGAAACCGACACGTTCCAGTCAATGTCGCGCATTTCGGAATTTTACTGAAAACAACTCCTCGAGCCAAAGATTAATTTTAATTTTTTTTAATGATTTTTCACTTATGTACCAGGAAATATTCCGTGAAACAATTCGGAGTGAAATTCGAAAAAAGGACATGTATACCCAATTTCATCGCAGTGGGCACACAGGCTCACGGGTGTAAAAAAAAAGGGGGAGGGGGCATCAGAGAAAAAGGCACGGCGGGCCGGCCAATGAAATTCCCCCGTCCGATTTCCGGAATCACTGGCCCGGATTCTCGTCCTTTGATCGCTGGAGCTCGGCGCCAATTGTGCCTCGGGAGAGCTAAAACTCCTCTCGGCCGGCAAAGTATTTTCATTAAATTCTCATTATCGAGGGGGGACACACGTGCCCGCAAAACTGTTTCGACTCGCGCGTTTGTTTGTCGACTGCCCGCTGCTTTTGGAAATAATTTCCACCGACCAAACGCACGCGTCCGCGGTTTGTCTTCTCTTCCGCACGACTACTGTTGCTCGCATCGCCGAAATTGCCGATTGATCCTTGGGAAAAAAAAAAAAAAAAAGAAAAATACCCACGCAGCGCGGAAGAAATTTAATACAGTCGAAGAGAGAGAAAAAGGAAAAACTTTGGAAAAGGAGGCTCGCTATATGGCTTCGATCGCACGTGCGGGAGAGAGAGAGAGTAACGATGCGACGACACATAGCCCCGGGAGGTGCAGATTATACGCATATCCGTGCCCACCTCTGCCATTTTTACCGTTTTTTTTTCCGCCTTGCCCAGAAATATGAATTGTCATTCTCGCAAGAGAGAGAGAGAGAGAGAGGGGGGGGGCTCGCGTTATTAAAACACGGACCAGTAGCCGCGGGAAGCGTAACGGGAGCGACGGAGGGAAAAAAAGGAGACGTCGGCGCTCCCTCGCGAGCGGAACGAGACAATGCCCTGCCGATTGTTGAGCCGCAAAGTTCTTCTTCTCGCGCGCGCCTCCAGAGAGAGACAGAGCTAACCACCTGCATTTACCGAGCGCCTGTTTAGCTCTGGGCTCTCTCTTTTATTATTATTACTATTTTTTTTTTCTTTTTTTTTTTTTTTTTTCGCTGGCTTCCGTCGGCACCGCAGGATCGCGGATAATCGTGAATGCGAGCGCGTGCAGGCAGGAAGCTCATTAGGCATGGCCCGAGGTGACTCCCCCCTCCACCCTACCTTCCTATACTTCGAGTCTTTCTTCCATAGTTCTGGATCTTTTTTGCCCTCCCACCCCCCTTCGTTATCCCCCCTCCCGGTGTGTTTGTGTGTGTGTGTGCACACGCGAGACTCCCTGGGAAACAACTGGCTCCGCCCTCGCCAACACCCGATACACAGAGCTGCAAAAGAAAAGCTTGATTTTCAAGCTGGGAGGCCAAAATGAGGGTTTATAGTATAGTGGCGAGAAATAGTCATCGGATTGTTCGGCCAAGCTGCGACCGCTCTCCGATCCGAGGGGCCTCACGGTGCTGCTGACTCGGTGCTTTTCCCGCCGTTCTCGATTTTTTTTTTTTTTTTTTTTTTCCATGCCATCACCGTCACGCGAATGGCCAGAGGGAACGTCCTTTTCTCTCCCGCGAGGCATAAATCGGACGCAGGACGGCCCTTAGGATAAATCTCGAGCCGGTCTCTCTCTCTCTCTCTTGCACGCGGCCATTCAACCCCGTTTTACCTTTTTTTTTCTTTTTCTTTCCAAGCGCGCGAGTATAGGTGCGGAGGAGCGCTTCGAATTTTGAAGGTTAATAACGCGTTATGCCGAGCGATTTTTCCCCCGTGCAGTCCGACTTATCGCTGACCCGCACTACTGTAAAACATTCACGGCTCGTCGTGTGTGTGTTTTTTTCGTTGGAAATTCGTTACATTGCGTTAAAACCGCTGCACCACCAATAGTTTTTAAACCGCGAGGGAACTGAGCCGGTTAATCCGCGCATTTTTCCCGCACCTGATTTACCATAGTATACGTAGGAACCAACGTAATACAATAACCCTCGAGGAGGATGCAGAACTAATGGAGCGCGAGCGCATATTTGTATACACAACGGCGAGGTGCTTAAATATTTCTTCTAAATCCTTGGGCAGCGGGTATGGGCCTTGAACACGCGGTGGATGAAATTAATCGCATCTGCCGCGCAGTTTGGAGAAGAATGAAGCGACGAGGAGGTAAGGGGATATAGTATATGCAGGTGCGCATCTTTTCCCTTTCCCCAAAAGGCGTTTAAAATTATGCCGACAGCGGCTATACCCATCTTAACGCTCTTTCTTGGCTCTCTCGCCTCTGTAAAATTACGCGGCTTTACGACGCGCTCATCCCCCCATTGTTGCGGGGGGCTTTCATCGCTTCTACACCCATTTCGGCCCGTCGTAAGCATCGGCTGCCCTTTCGATACGATGGCTTTTTTTACGCCACTGCGCGACTCGGGCGTCCCCCTACTCATCACCAAAGTGCTGAATTGATCGAAATGCGCGTGTCTCTCCGACACAAAGACGCGCTCGCAGTGACTTTTTTCGTTTCTTCCCTCACTCTAACGTGCGATTAATAATACACTCCCGAAAAAGCGCGACGAGTGTGTCCAAAGGTAATATAGATTATTCCCATTGTCAGCTCCGTATATTAGCGTACAATCGGCAGGCCAGGGGACTCGGCTGATGGCCAAATAATGGGATATCAATTACGGGATGACTATTATCATAGTGGGCATTGCCCCTAAATCTTATCAGTAATCGAACGTGACCACGGCAAAGGGAATACACATGTGTGGTTTGAAGAGGGGGATCGGATGGGTCACTATGGCCACACAATCCCAAATCTATACAGGATGGCCGTTGTATTTACATTCGGCCGGCGCTTCTCTCTTTGTTGCGCGGCGTCATCCATCTCCGGCCCCCCGATAGGAGACGCCCTAATCCATTATACACCACACACACTCCCGCAAGTTTCGGCGTGCACGTCGAGGATATAGAAACGCGATTTTCGGCGCGGTACACCATACATCATATATATATATATCTGTACGTATGTATAGGTGCCGAGATAAAGTTTGAGAGAAACGCTACGCCACAACAGTCGTCCTCCTCCTTTTGCTCTTTTCGCCAAAGGAGCCGCGCGGTATCTGCACACTCCCCGTACACATTGTCCAAGTTTCCGCCGTGAGAGAGATAGGGAGTGGCTGTGCTCGGTTGGCTGAAAGAAATGAATTAGCTCCGGGGATTGCGTATTTATTCGATAACCCCCGCGAAATAATGGCCACAACTCACGCGGGTCGAGGATGCATATTGAAAGATGACCGTGTGTTTATGTGGCCATTTCGACGATTCGTTTGTTGCGCTGATGTGTACACACGGCGAGCGAAAGAAGAGCGTAAACAAAGGCGAGAGAGCATTAAAACGAAATCAAAAACGTTTCAGCTGAAAAAACTTCCATTGGAAGGATCCCGCGTCGAATGCCGCATTACGGGGCTTTTATCTGTAATCGATGGTTAAATTAGAATCTCTCGGTGCGATGTTGAAAAAAACTAAAAAAACAAAATGAAATGTTTGTTCAATGTACGTGTAGAGGGTGAGGTATAATATTATGCAGTGTCGAGAAAGATGCGAGGCACGCGGGTAAGAACATCTCGCGGGGGATGAACTTTGACGGTGTTTGCGCTCCTATCTGTCTAAATATTTCCCGTGCGCTGATTGGAATAGTTGAGCCTTGGATACTTTTTTTTTTTTTTTTTTTTTTTTTTTTTTCATGCGCGTGTAGCTTCATACTGTGCTGTCTATTAAGCTGATGTAACAGTATATTATTCTCTCAGGGTAAAAATCAATAACAATTTCTGTGTGGTCATTTTTATTTGATAGGGGTTCGGCATGGTAAAAATTATACCACCATAGGTAAATGGTGCCTTGTGGGGCAGAACATCACCAGTTTACCATTCTAGTACACAGCCTTCCGCGAGCGAGTGGAATTTTTTGATCATTTTTGGGAGGTACGCCGTTTCATTCACTTTTTTGAAATTTGTTTTTTCTGTGAAGTTGTGGATGTTGGGAAAAAGTTACTTTTTTTTTTTTTTTTTTAATTTAACGATTCACATGAAAAAAAAAAAAAAAAGATTTGTGTATTCACCATTTGTAGAATTGTACATCGTTATTAAAAACTAAAGTAAAGAGAGAGAGAGAGAGAGAGTAGTATTTTGAAGAAAAAAAATTGAAAAAGGCCGTACGCAATTTTGCCCTATGATTGGTTTTATCACGCGAAAAAAACAAAAATCCGAGGTATTACAAGAGAAAACACACACACACGTCACTTTGACGCTCTGCGATTTTGGAGGGGAAAAAAAAAAAGGTAATTTCAATTCGGAGAGACGTGCACTAGTAGTTATGCGTATTCGCCGCAGCCCACGGAGCAAACAAATTGGCGGGGCGACAATTAAAAATCATCGAGGTGGAATCGCGCGGCTGAATTATTTCGGTGTCGACGGGGAAAAAGAAGAGCGCGGGAGTGAAAAGAGCGAGAACAAAAAAAAAAAAAAAAAAAAGCCAGAGGAAAGAACAAAAAAAAGGGAGCGCGGGGCGGGAAGGACAAATGAAAGAAGGCGACGGAGAAAGGGGGTCCGGCGAGCAGCACCCCTCCCCCGCGCATCCGTGCCACTCGCGGGTCCACAAAAGAGTTTTCAAGATTATCGCCGGGCGATACTAATGAGTGCCAGGCGCCCCCCCCCCTCCCTCCACACCTCCCGAGGGTGGAAAATTTTACACTGCGCGGAGGGATTGAAAAGCCGGGAGAATCCCGCTAACGAATATTGCTCTCCTTCTCTCTCCCGTGTGGCACACCCGTCATTTCGCCGCGATATCGACGAGCCTCCACCAACAGCTAAATATGGTCCCGTCGAACAGAGAACATCTTTCGAGAAGCCGGTGCTCCAGTTTCGCCCATTGCGTTACAACCCTATTTTGTATGATTAAGCTTCGGAATTATCGTGACTTGAATTAATGTACCCACTGCACTTGTGCATATTATGGGTTTATTGTACTAATTTTTCTGACAGTTCGTCAGCTGATACATTGTACTTTTTAATTTGAAAGTCGAGTAAGTATTTGAAGAAAACTTTCGCGAAAAAAAGGAGCAACGCGAGATCAACGGGCCCTTGGGTGCAAGTGTATATATATATATATGTATACGCACAGAGTGCCGGTCGCCACACGGAAACAAGTCAATTCGTTCCGGCGCTTAAGCTCGCGAGTGGCCTCTTTAGTCCGTCAAACGCGAGGGTCGACTGTACCCTCTCAATGACTTAATCGAGTGAAACCCGAGCCGCCGAGAGGGTGGATTTTTACTCGATTAAACTCGGAGAGCACACGATGTTCTTTGTATTTTGTAGGTGTAAACGAGAATGGCATCAACAATTTCCGAGTATAGGTAAACAACCCTTCGGGGCCAAGGATGTATATAATGTGACGGGCAACGCGATAAAGTAGATGGTTGAAATCTTTTCTATGTCTATTAGCTCCCGCGAGCAGGTGGCATTTGGCGCATAATAACGAGAGGAGGGGGGGGGGAAGAACTAAATAAACAAAGCAACGCGATTAATAATTCAGAACTTGGGCGTATAAACTTTCCAGCCTCTGGCTTTAATTCCGGGCACGAGCAAAAGTTGTGGGGGGGGGGGGGCCTTTGTCGCGCGCCTCTCGAGTTTGCCTCGAAAATTTTCGACTCGCGGAAAAGGGGTGTACATAATACCATCAGCCTATACGTATATACACGGTTATTCGCTCGGGGGCATCATAATACACCTATACGAAGACGTGCCGAATAAAATTCCAACTCCTCGTCTGGTGCTCCTCCTCGCAGCGCTATTATGTGAGGTACGAGGACACACACACGAAGTGAGGGAGCGGAGGCGCGCAAACACTCGCGCGTTCGAGCGTCTGTTTTCACTTTGCGACTATCGCTCTCAGCCGACAGCTGCCGCGCCGGGGCTTACGCGAAGATCGCTTTGCCCCCTTTCTCCCCGTACCTCCTATGGCTTTCTGTCGTTAAAGTGCGCGCTATCGGCTTGCCAGCTACGCCGATGGGCTACAGATTTCTTACGACCGTCCGAAAACTCGCCGAGGAAAAAATTGTTCGTCCACTGATGCAAGAGCGACTAATAAAAACGACTACATTTTTACAGCTTTTTGCAGCAGTTGGAATAATTGGTGCTGGTTAAAATCTCTGAAACGATCGACCTTAAAATGCTTTAAATCATAAAATATTCGGGTCGCGACGAGATGTTTCACGTCTCTTAGCTTCAATTTTCCTGCAATGTATTGATTTCTCCTGTTGAAAAACTAGTCCGACAAAAATATTTTAATACTTGTGATTCATCCTGTAAACCTGCAAAGATTTAAATGAAATCTACATCCTTTGGATTTACGGTGTACGTCTGACTAAAATCGATCTGTTCTACTTGCGCTACATTGCTCTACCGATTATATAATCTGCAATGTGACGTTTGTTGGCTTCCATCGGTTATTCTCGAGTAAAGACATAAATACTAAAAATTTTTCAGTTCCAAAGTCAATAGCGGACTGTAAAATCCGTGAGGGTTGGAGAATCGTAAAAACTAGCGTGTTTGAGCGACCACAAAAATTCTGACTTTTTAAACTATGTTGTGTACGTTATTGAATGATGATTAAAAAAAAAAAAAAAGAAAAGGAAATCAATAACACGAAATGGGATTACGAGTGGTGGTGCTCGAGATACCAGGAAGTCCTGCTCATCGCGGCGCTATAGAAGAAAAGCAAAGAAAATCTAGAAAAATATAGGCTAGGGGGGGGGTGCAGAGTCGGAGAAAATAGAGCATAGGGAGAAAAGTAAAGACGGAGAAGCGTAAGGGGAGGGAGGGGATCCATTTCGTCCAGCCGAGTTTATGTGTTATCATTATTTGTCCGTCCGGGAAGGGCCATTCTCCCGAACGTGTCCGGCCTCCCCGAGGAGCTCACGCTCGTCCCCTTTGATATCGGATAATCCCACTCCGCACCGGCGATCGAAGCTCCCCCCGCCCCATCACCGTTTGCTTTCACTTGCGCCAAATGTACATGTACACCATAGAAACTTGATTACCGTCCAATACTGCCCTTTCGGTTTGATTGATTTTCAACTATTAACGTGCATCCTTTTTGCGATTCACTTAAAAGTATAATATGTGGTTGGTATTCTTAGTAAATTAAAGGGGCATTAACACTTGCCGGCGAAAAAGTGCTTCAGGTAAAAATGCAAGGGAGAAAGATAGGGGATGAAAAAACCGATGGATCCGACCGTATCGGCGCTCGCACGTGTATATATAGGTGAACCGTATCGAGTCGACTTGATTCGTTTCGGCGCGCATTCCTCAGTCGCGGGCGCACATTAGGTATTCGCTGCTACGTGGGTACATTCTCAACGGAATTCCCAAGCTTTTTCTTTTTTTCAGTAAAAAAAAAAAAAAAAAAAAGAAAAAAAGAAAATAAAAGTATGTAAAAACTAAAAAAATACTGGAGGGAAAAAATATAGACCTGCGCTGTTAATTAAGTTTCACCATGGGGTGCGGGGATAAAATTGATATCCGATTGGAATTTTGTCCACGCGTATACCTATAGCTGCAGGTACGAAAACCAGATTTCTATACAGGAGAACGAGCTGTAAAATATAGACTGCTTGCGATGCCTTTCATACGCCGCGTACAGGCAATTCGCGCTAAAAGGGGAGAAAGCGCGTGTATACATATATATAAACCGACCCCGTTGATGTATCGCGAGACGGGCTCCGGCTTAATTAGTAATGAGGAGAGTCCTCTCGGTCGCGCTTCGCTTCAAAGCTTCGTTACCATCGGGGAAGGCGCGGCAACGCCTCTCAGACTACGGGAGGACGAAAACGAGCACTTCCAAGGGTACAGAGACAACCATCGTCATCATCACCTCTTATGGGCGCAATAATCTCGTGTATGGCGGTACAGAGCGGGCGTCTTTGAACTCCGGATGTCGTTTGAGGAAAGCCGCAGGTCGCAGAGATGAATCCGCTTGGCCAACTTGGGTTTGACGGCAGCTTCATGAACGTGCACATTACAGTTGGGACTCACTCCTTTTTTTTACTGAAATTAAATTTTACTCTCGAGTACGGCTATACACAAAGGGCGTGCGAGCACGAAACAAAGGTGAGAAGAAAAATACATGTATATTTTTCAGCTGTCGCGCACGCAACTGTGGCCGTCAGCGCCTCGAGATCCGTTTCTACGGAAGCAGCTCGGCGTGCTTTCCCTGTTTACGTTTCAACTTTCCGCAAAAGGGGCGCAACTGCTGCGCTCTATTTTTCACCCCCCACCTCCTGGGGGCCTTTTTCTTTTGTCTCGCTCGGGCGCGCCGGGGAAAATGCTGCTACACGGTGGCGAACGATTTTGCCGACTGTTTCTTTTTTTCGTTTCCTTTCCCTCGCTGCTGCACGCATGTCTTGCCGCGTTACGTTCTCTCCAGTGCTTTTTCCCTCCCGACAACGGCTCGAGCCTTTAAAAAAAAAAAAAAAACGCAGTGCTCGTTACAAACAAGTTTTCTCTCTGCGGGTGGGGTATTTGTGATGATTTTGAAGAACCAGTCTCTGGCGAAACAAGTGGAGTCGATGCCGAGGAGGGTGTAAATTTAAGGTTCAATCTGTTGCGATGGTTTCTCATCCGGGGCTCGGGTTTTCCTGTCTCGCGTGCACGTAGACGCGCGGCATCCGAGCGGAGGAGCAAATCGAATCCGGAACTCGATGGATTCCAGACGTCTGCGCGGATACGGATCGCCCACCGCGATGCTCTCCTCTCCTTTTCGATTCCCGGCCGTTGGTTTGTTTGTTTTTTATTCTCCTCGCGATGGGTCGTTTTTTTCCCCCTTTCTTTCCCCATCTCACCCGTAGATTGGCTGTTGCGATTGCCGGTAGCTCAGTGTCGTCGGGGGTGTTGTTTCGGGGCGAGTGAATCAAGAGCTCGTAAACGACTGAATCGAGAATACCTCTCCATCGCTTGGACGTGTGATTAATTTTTGCGAAAAATCAAACAAGAAGATTATATGTCCAGTTGAGCGTATAGTTTGGTTGAAACGATTCGAAGAATGTGGTTGAAGCTTTGAGCGTAAACGGGGTCGTGTCGGGTGTTGGAAACTGTACGGAGAAAGACTTGGAAAATTTATAGGCCTTTTGGTGATGAAAAAAAAAAAAAAAAAAAAAACTGTACCAAACTCGGTAATTATCTCCGGTATTTTATTTTTGTACGGTAACGAAAATTTTTCCGGAATTCACGGAAACTCGCGAGTTTGAAAATTCCAAACGCTTCGTATAGTTGGTATACGATATCGGAAGTTCGTTCCCGAGTGCATTTCACTATTTTTATCCCCTACGGTATATACATCCGCGTACCTACTTTTGTGTGTGTAAGAAAGCGGAAACCGATAAACCAGCATGTATTTAAATAATAAAGATGATACTCGATAACCATATTTTGAGGAATTCGTTCGATTTCAACAGAAATGGTGTCATCTATTTTTCCCGTCTTATCCAAAACATTCACGAAACACCTGCACCGCAAATCCAAGTGTAACGTGTTTAAAGTACACGTTGATGATAAGAGACAAATGTGAACACTTTCGAAACATGAAAAATAAGCAATGAAGTAAGGACGTGGAGCGAAAAGAACTCACAAACATACGAATGCGTTGAATCTGTGATTATTGTACTCCAGAGCGCTCGGCTCGGGAGGAAGATGAGTTTGGTTTTTCGCCGTGGCTTTTAGCGCGAGAGTGCCCTCTCCGGAGGGTGAAAATAAGACGCGCACACTTTGCTCGAGAGAGTCAATTAGAGGACGCGGTTTATGTGTACGCGCGGAGCGCAATTGCACATGTGAAAAGTTTTGCTCCACCCACACGCGGGATGAATCTCGAGATAGCTCCGCGAGTGGCCGAGTAAGAATGCCGAGGGGGGGAAAAAAATCAAGCCTGAGAGGAGCGCGCGTGTCTTGTCCGGACACGTGTAGGAACGACGGCGTCTTGGCGATGCGAAGAAGGGAAGGGAAATGGTGGAGCAAGGGGGTATCCCAGGAATGACACGGACAGAGTGCGGCAATTTCGTGCAATACCCTCGGCGCTCCGGGAATGTGGCTTAGCATTTTCCAGCTGCCGCCGCGACCGGCTCCCTCCTCGTCCCTCTTGTCGGCGCGTATACTCGGCTCTTCTCTCATCCTCGGGTTTTTATTTTTTTTTATTATTTTTTTTTTTATTGGAAAGGTCCGAGTGCAGTCCCGAGTTTGTATACGCTTAGGTATTTCGCCGCAGAGTCTGCAGGCGGTGCGAGCAGCTGTCCGTCTCCGTCAGCGAACGGCAGATTCAATCTTGTGCCTTCGCATTAATTCGCCCTCCCGCCGCTGCAGCTACACATACATACTGTATGCGATACCGGGTAAGGGGGTGGTGGGTCAGCTGTAAGCAGGAAATTAAAAGAGCCGGGGGATGAGTACTCGTGGGCGTGTGTGCGTGTTTTAATTGAAAACCTCCCTTTTTTTTTTGTTCCACGCACGTATGCTTATCGCCACTCGGGAATTTCGCGCATTTTCGAGCCATCGGGTCTCAGGTGCGCAGGGTGTATTTTTCGATACAAATTAGCCGTCCCGTAGCGGTACCAAAAAAAAAAGAAAAGAAAAATCGATCATCCGGGGATCATCCTTCATTCGATCAGGCCAGAGTCAATGGAGCTCGAAAAATTTTCTGGAAAATTGGCGAAGAAGGGTAAGGGGGGTGTGGGAGAAAATGTGTAATTTACGACCAGGGATTCTTTGAAGTCAGCAGCGACCCCTCCCCAATAAGTTTCCGATGATTGGCCCTAAATATATAATATTTATACCCATGGAGGCAGAAAAAATATACTAGAGATCGTGAAAACCGGGCCCTGGACAGCAGTGCCCCTCATGATCCGATGTCCAGGGGTATAGGCTGCGGAGCAATCACATCGCAAGCGCACTCGAGTCGAGGGTATATTATTATGAGGTGCACATATATATTTGCATAGGTACTTGTGCACGAGTACAGCAACGTCGGAGGGAAAAAAGATTACCGTAGAAACTGCCGGGGGTTGATCTTACGCAGATCGAGCTGCTGCAGTATACGTGTTTTAGTATAATTATGTATGTATATGTGTGTATTCATGCACGTAGGACTACTTAGAACGAGACGAGGGAGGGGGAGCGCGGAGAAAAATGGGAGTTGGGGGAAATGAAAAAACGCGGGCCCGAGTGAAAAACACCGGTGTGGCTAAGAGAGGGGGAAAAAAAAAACAAGAGAGTCCAACACCGTTGGCTGAGAGAACGAAAATAGAGGAGAGAGGAATGGCGAGAGCCGCCGGGGCTCGTAAGAAGCGGAAAAGTGGATGGGATGTAATGAGATAGAGAAGGCGGGACCGGAGCTTATGGGCTTGTTTTATTTTTCACCCGAAAAAAACAAAGAGCAAGAACGGGGGTGTAATGTAATAATAAATACCACCCCCAACCCGTCATTTAGGCACGAACGGCCCGGTAAAAATTAAAAACGAAATCCGGTTACGCCCCGGTTGATATATCGTTACTCCAAGGGTTTATTATGGTTTTTCTGCGAAAATCCGAAACGCAAAGTCAGCCAGACCGGGGGTGTATCCTCGATATGTGACAATGATTCCGGGGGATGCGATAGCGAGCGAGAGTGGCGCACACATATCCACTTGAAGAGAGAGAGAGAGAAAAATAGCGAACGCGTACAGTACGGGGGAGCAGCTTCTCATCTCTCGCCAGCTTTAGCTTCCTCCTCCTCGTTTTTTTTATCGGCAATCTTTTTTCGGAGGCCGTAAACAGCGAGACCGTACAGCGGAGCTTAATGGCTCGGAGGAGGCAGCCGAGTCGACTCGTAAAAAAAAAACAGCTACACGTATACCCCAAGACGTGTATTATTCCCTCCCTCCTTCCGCTATACGTGTGTATACGTAGAGGGTTGGTATCGGTCTCTCCCTCGCGAGGCATATGAGGTTGTAAAGCCGGAGAGGCGGGCTCGCATTTTTAAACGTCACGCTAGATAAACTCGCGGCTCCATGTACCCCGCGAATTATCTTATTAAAGATCAGCAGCATCCACCGAGGGATATACATGGTGCTCCGTACCGTGATGTATATAAGAGTGGGAAAAAAGGAATGGAGCATCTTAACCATCGATATCCTTGGAAGTGAATTCTCGAAAGAAGTGGGAGAATCCTTGGTGTAGGTAGCGTGGATACCGGCACGTCCAAAGATGGGGGGAGGGAGGGAGGGAGGGAAGAACGAAAAAGGAAAAAGTAGATCCGGCATGGACGGGTTTACCCCTTCACCTTCATCCCCCCCGGGGGAGCGACGCCTCTCACTGCAGCCAAGTGATTTCTTCGGCTGAACAGTGCGTACACGCGTTCGCGCCTCTATAAATCTCCGAGAGCCTCCAGCCCACCTCGTTGGTGTATTATTTGCCCCGTGGGGATTTCTCCCCAACCACCCTTGGGCTGTTGACTCATTAAGCACCCCTCGGTCATCGTATACCTTTGCCGGCGCACTTATCGGATTTCAACTTTCTTTTCTATTTTTTTTTTTTTTCTTATGTAATAATAAGACACTGTTGTGCATGGAGTTTACAAAACAATTTCGCGTGTAGTACTCGGTTGCTGGTTAACAAAAGAGAGTTTGTCACTTGTCGCAACTGCGTGGAGTGTATGTATTTATTGACGTTTCACGTGTATTATTTTTAGAGACAGCACCTCTAAAAGTCAAAGAGACGGACTTCTCATTGGACGTTATCGTGGGTTTATCGAAAAGTTTGATACCCCCGCTTTTCACCACTCGCTGACGGCCAAATAACACCCCACCGGAGGTGCACGCATTGGAAAGGTACACGTAAAAAATTCCAGGTGCACGCGCACACAACACACAGGGAGTTTGTCATATCGGTGTGGATTTTCCGAAACGTAAAAGAGTGTATGCGGTATGCAGGGAAAACGAGGGGTAGGAGGAAGCTGGTGCATCCCTCGACGGGCCATAATCTCCGTGGCCCGGAGCTATACGCCCCCTCGTTCGAACTATCACAGCTATATACGCATACCCACCACCGATCGGTATGGCTCTACAGCCGAACTCTCGCTGGCCGGCGGGTCCTTTCCTCTCTCGCTGGATTATCAGGGAGGAGGGGTGGAGGGGATGGTATAGGTAAGTACACATATATATGGCTCCACGAGCGCGTCGAGCACCTATACGCGTATGTAATATCTCTATATATATACATATATATACCGCCGCGACAGAAGCGAGCTACAGATACCGCGGTGGTGGCAGGAAGGACGGCGCGGGGCCAACAATGCCGGAATGATTGGCTCGCCGTCTGCGCTCTCACGTGCCGCTGGGCTTTATACTATGTAACCCCCCACCCCCTACGGCGGTGGCGTATTCAACCGCGCTTATACTTACAATGCGCGCGCGCTTACTACTATCGCGAGCCTGCAAGCCCACCACCGGAAGCACGTGCTTTCCCAACTCCTCTCCCTCCCTCCCTCACGTGCCGCGTTCGGAGTCGAAGCGTGGATATAATATATATGAGGGGGAGGGGGGTCAAGAAGTGAGATTGGAGTGCAGAGCTCGCTTGGATACATATATGTATACGCGTGCGGTCGGCGGTGGCTGTATTTTTCCTCGGACACGCTTTCTACCCCCGGAGTCTCTTCACAAGGGGGAGACTGATTGCGCCCAATTCGTGGGGATTACGAGGCCAAGATAATCCACGGGGGTGGTGGGAGGAGGATCGTACCCCGAGATTTTAATACCCCACGTAAACGTGGGACACAGGCCTCGTTGATCGTAGATTCGGATAACATGTGTCGTGGGTGTGATGGTTTTTTACATTATTATATTTTGCGAATGGGCCTTTGCCCTCCCAAAGTTCGGTGGCCCGACTCGCTCGAGACCTCGTATGTTTTATTGCTCGGTGTAATTACATGTATTTGCGGCGACGCCCTGAATTTAATTAAAACACCGGGTATTAACGCGCCGGACCGAGCCCTCGGTATGCGGGTGGGTGGGGGGGGGGGAGGAGGGTGAAGTCACGCGCGCGGATGAACGTTTTAAACGTTCCTGAAACGAAAATTTCACACCGTAACTCGCGATTCAATCCATAAACAGCGTGAGTCATCATCGACATCGTGTATAGTTTTTCGTATATCTCAATGATTCAAGTTAATTATCATCGGACGAGTACGTACATCTCAGTGTTTAGGAAAAGGAAGCGCGTATCTGCTCGAGATGGTAACATCTCGCTCCGCCGTAATTTCCCGAGGCTTTTGTGCAGTGCTGGGCCATCCTTTATCCCGCCCCTTCTTTCGCGAGTGATCCCCAGAAAAAGGCCGAGGTATGGAGAAGGGGTACGTCATACCTATACTCGGGCTGCAAGGCTTTACGATGTCGCGTCGGGGGGGGGGGACATTCCGGCATTCCGGCGCTTCGTTGTGATAGCCGATCGCCGGGCAAATTGAAACCTATATATATATATACACCGGCTGCGCACCTTTGGGTAAATCTTTGGTATGGGAAGTTAGCGAGAGAGGATGTGCCGCGATTCTCGTGTGCAGTTCTATCGGGAAGTTAAGCTCGGCTATCCCCGCAATGTCCTCCCTCCTCTGCGGCCGTTTCTATAAAAATAGTGTACTGACGCGACGATCGCCGATTACGCGCACCTACTTTGAGGATTTCTTTCCCCACCTTTTTTTTTCTTCTCTCACTTTTCACGTCCACTTTGTGAACAACTATATTGTTACATAACGAGCAAATAGGTATACGAAAGTATCTACTTGACCAGCAGGACGTATCACGAGACGAAAAAAAAAAGGCAAAATAAATAAATAAAAACCCCCTGGTAATCCCACCGTTGAACTAATCCTCGAGTTTATACTGTCCACGTACCCCGTGCGAGTGTAGGTACAAATGGAGATGAAAGCCGCTGGCGTTAGCATAAGTACGCATAAATTATATTCATATATATACTCTGCCCACGTAGGTAATTTGATGCACGATAGGGGAGAGGAAAAAAAAGAAAAAGACAATACTCCGTAATCTATACGTATCTCGCCCAAGTATATTCCTAGCACGAGAAAAAGTGTGCGCAGCTAACTGTACACATGTATAAATTAAGGGCGCGTGCGTTACTCATCCCTCGGTGTGATCATTGATATACGCGGGATGTATGTGTGTATATATATAGGTGGGTTCGTTTGCGGAGGTGTCAAAGGCAGACGTATCGGGCCAATCGGTCATACGGCGCGGGCGAAACGAGCCGAAAGGGGGAGAAAAGCAAACGCCACTGCTGGTGGATAAGAGCGGCGCTAAACAAGCACCTATACACAACACGTCCGCGGTGCATCCAGGGCGCGCCGATCGATCCACCGAAATGGAATTACTTTGCGCTCGCGAAAGGAGGACGCACCTGACGAACCGGTCCCTCTTTCTACAAATTAATCGCTTTACCACACGGTTGTACATGTATATACGCTGGTAATCGTGCATTTTAACCGACCAACCTTTGTCCGGGTGTACGAAGGCTTATACTATCTCTCCCCTAAATTACGTACACGGCACGAGCGACGGGACTACCTTACCTTTCTTCTACGCAAAAACTATGCTCATTTTTTTATTTTTCCAACCCCGTAGCTGCTTCCGTTCGTTTAATCCGATGTTTTTATGGGGATGAATTTTTTTTCGCTCCCGCCCCCTCCACGTATGCACGTACTTAATCAGATTAGCCCTAGACGAGTAAAATGAATTTATATATATATGTATATATACGTACGCGCGAGGGAGAGATGGCGTTTAGTTTAGAAAATGAAACGTTCGGTGCTCGCTAAGCACTTATACCCCGAGACGCGCTCTGTTTTACCTCTCTCGGCTCGAGGACGGTGGTTTATTTTTCGAACTTTTCTTCTTTCTTTTTTTTTTTTTCATAGCGTCGACCGCCCACGGACCAAGTGTATACCATGTATACCTCGAGGGAGCTCTTCTATATATATAACTGTGTAGGTGTAGGTATACATACAAGACACCGTCTCGTCGCCAGCCACCCGAGGCGGGGGATCGTTTTGTCTTCTTTCGTCATGTATATATATATATAAGGTACTCGGAGGAGGCGAGAAAGTAGGGGCTCTCCACGTATATTTATATATAGGGGGGGGGGGAAAGAGCGGCGGGCGGAACGTCTTAATCTTCCAATTAAAGTTTCACGCACGGAGCGCTCAACTTTTATCCCCCGATCCGCACGTGTGCGCGCGCTGTATACCGTTTGGTTTGTTCTTCTCTCTGTTCGATGCCCTGAGATGCCCCTCGGCTAATTGAACGGGCCATCCGATGATGCATCCGGTATAGATGTGCGAATCGAGTATTCCCTTTTTCAACGGAGAGAATGTGACTAACAAAGGAGGATAAGCTCACCGACCGGCAAAGGGATCCATTTAGCTCGCTTGGTAATAATTACCGCGGAACATGTTCGATACCATGTACAGTTGGCGAGAACCGAATCGGTAGGTCTGTGCACGTTGGGCTGATCCGAGTATTTATAGGGTCGGGTAAAAGGCCGCTCATGACGAATTGCCAGTCCGATCGAAACTTATCGGCTTACGGTGAATATTGTCCCGAGTGTGTCCGTGATATTATTCGGGGAACAGCGCGGATTTACATCGTCCGCGTACAAAACGTCTTGTTCAAACGGTCCACTCCCCGAACAAGTAGATTACGCCCTGATTCTGCGGGTCGGACGCAATACCAATTTTTATACAACATGTCATGTACTACGCTCGGAGAAAAAAAAAACAAAAAAAAAAATTGATCAAAATGACCACAACACTATTTTTTACTGTGTGCGCGTGAAATAAACTTTACAATTGTTAATAATTTTTACTCTGTTTGTACCGTATATGTCCTTATATAACCGTTCTATGTGGTGGAGTAATTATTGTAAATTTGTATTATTTTTTTCTTGTCGGTGTACGCTTGTCTCGATGGGGTAAATATTGTCAAAAGATTTGTCGAACCCAACAAAAACGTCTTCAGTCAGCTGCTCCCGCGACAACAGGTAGACAAAAACCCTCCTTCATCCACCGCAGCCCCCAAACCGTCTGGGGATCATCCCCCTCCTGCCGCGCTTCAAGGCCATAGTGACATCTTGAGCTGGAAAAACAAAGGGAGGAAAGGGAAGCGGGACAAGCCCCCCCCTCGGCTCAACTACCTAATGAAATCTTGGATTTGTCTAACGACGTCAGCATCATCGTTTCGCCGGGGGAGGGGGTTGAACCCCAAATCAGCCAATCAGCCTAACGAAGGGGCAAATTGAATCACGCGAGCAAAAGATACCTTTGTCCCTCCCTTTGACCTACACACGTGCACACGCTAACTATGTATATATATTCTTCGGCAGGGGGTTCTTTTTTACAGCTCCGCGACGACGTCGGGCACTGATTACACGCCGTCGAGGGTACACCAAGTGCATGTATGTATATATATACGTACACCACACGCGTATAGAAATTTTTCAGGGAAAATTCGCGAGGTATATACGTATACTCTCCCGAGGCTGTTCCGGCAAATGAACCATTCGTCACTCGGGATAGGTATAGGTACCGCCGCGATGGCTCTTTTCCGGACTTTCAACCGCGTTTTTTGCTAATCAGCCGCCTATACCCCGTACCCGTGAAATTATTTTCATCACCACTCGCTATTCATGCAGCTCGAAGCGGGACCGTATATACCAGTGGTATAATATATTTGTGCATTGGCTTGCTCTCTGTCAAAGTCAAGGTGCGCGCGAGACTTGAAATACCTATACTATTCGTGCCAAGAGTAAGGATACGGTGATCCGAGGGTATATTATTATTATATAGTGTTATTGGTGTATTGTGCCGGGAAGGCAGTGGTGTCTCGGGGAGAGCGGCTTCCCGAAGACAATGACGCCTCGAGAGTGGCGCGCAGTTAATCATAAAATTGATGGCTTTGCGCGCGGCTATTCACGGGACCCGCGAGCCATTCTGTTCATGGGGGGGAATATCGAGCGCCGTTCCTACATGTATATATATATACACAACGGATGCATATTGTTTACACGCATATATATACCTATACTCGATGAGGAGGTATAGAAGAGGAGTGAAAGGAGCTGCTCTCTCTGTCCGTATATATATACGGATATGCTCAGCCAAGTGTTTATATTACTGATTGCTCCTGGCAGTCTGCCCGTAATTTAGACTCCAAATGTTATTAAGCCAATTGAAATGGAGCAGCTATCCCGGCGGTGTGTTATTGTTCAACGGCAAGTTGAGCGTAACCGCGCGAAACGATTATTCTCTCGGCTCCTTTCTTCTGCAGTTTGGGACTGCTATATACGCTCATATGATACGATACGTATATATTAATGCAATTTTGTACAAGAAAATGTTTTCCAGCGTTTACTTTCTTAGCCTAATACAACTTTTCTCGTGTAAGGGGTGCCTCGTGCAAACGGAAAAGTATAATATAATCACGCGGGTATCATAATTTCGGGGGCGCGGGTGTACATCAGCATTTGTCCAAATGATAATTTCGAAATCCATCAGTAGGTTCACGTATATTTAAAAAAAAAACCTGAAAAATTGAGTTTTATATAATTATGTACCCATCAACATTTCACAGTTTGAGTTCATTACAGTGGTATACGATAAATAAATGAAGCCACTTACTTTTGATATTATTATTATTTGTTTTAATTTTATAGACCAGCAATTTGCCCATCACAATAATAACTGCGACGGGATGAACCAAACGTCCCTGAAACAACGAACCAACAATATACAAGCCCGTTAAGATAGCCCGAATCACGTGACGCGGTTTGCCAGTGACAGTCGAGAGAGAACGCGTTGTCGTTACATTAGACGTAAGTCCAACCAAAGTATATGCACAGGAGAGGAGGAAGCATAAAACTCATTTTAGCGGTGTGGACAGCATTGTAGAGGGTAGGAAATGACGAAGGCCGCGCGGCCGTGAGGAAGCGTCGAGTGTTACTCCCGTCTAGGTAATTAGAATCCGTCCCCTTCACCGCGGTATAATACGTACAGTCGTAATCTCGCGCGTTTCGAGTCAACTACACCTCTACCACCCCCTCGTGCAAACACACGGCGTTAAACACATCCGCCTTTCCCGAACGCGCTTGCCGAGTATAACAGTGCAGAGTCTGATGGCATTCTCTTCCCACCTCTCGCGATGCTCTTTATGAACAACCACCCCCCCCCCCATGGAAGTAGTCATCACACGTATGTATACCGATTTACCGCGTGGACGCCCCTATATAAGTACCGAGAAGCGGCGCGAGCGTGTATGCATATGTGCAGCCATAAATCTGCGAGCTCTGGCTGTGAAGTGGCGTGGATGGTCCGATGGTGATGCGCAGTCTGCGCTGGGTGGACCGGGAAGGGGGTAAAGAAGGGGCTGAGGGTTCAAGATTACAGAGCAAACGAGTGACGCTCTTTACGCATTTTATACCACGCACTTATAATATATTTACCACTAGCGTTAACTGGTGTGCTAACGCTGCTGTACCGCGATACCGGAGTGTATTATTATCTGATGGTTCATATGCACGCACTTTTCCAAAAATACGTATAGGTATGTCATCCACTGTTGATTGGCTCGCACCAAGGGGCTTGCCGATGAGATTTTTTTTTTCTATCCAAATGCTCCGAGTTTCCAGCTTTGGGAAAGGGGAGGGGGTCGAGTTAGGTATATACCAATATTTACCCGTGGAGTCGAAGTTTCGAAATCAGTTTGGCCGAAGTGCGCGTCAAGACAGCGCTTTTATGAATATTAATGACCCCACGCGCTCATGTACATTATATGAATGTATACTTGAAATATATCATCAGTCGTTCGCGTTGCGTAAGGGTATATATATATAAACTTATGTATATACTTACTTTGCCGGCAGCAAGAGTACAACAGAAGAGGGAAATTCATGAAACTTCTGGCGGGAAATGAGTTACGCGTATGTGATATGTTTGCCGAGAGCCTAATTGTTATGTCGGTGGAGTATGTGTATATGTAACGTTTGCCGTCTTACATCTGTGTTTGCCCATCTTTTTTCAAAATGAATAACGACCATCATCCTCGTCAAAGAGAGAGAGAGAGATGACGAGGGCAATATTAGATTACAAATGGTAATGGTAATAAAATCCTTACCCACGGACGGTCCTCTCCAAACAAATTCCACGCGCATCGGGGCATCGGCCATTAGATCCCTCGGCGCGGTTGGCTGTGGTTCTGGCACGTACCAAAATCACGTACGCCGTGGTTAGTACCGGGGGGGATGGGGTGGGTGGACCCACGTACTTGTTACATCGGACGCTGACGAAGCGAGCCAAGAAATGAGAAAGCCGAGAAATCGCGCGTGGACAGGGGGCAGCGGTTGCCATCACCACGCGTACATATATACCTATATAAGTATAGCCGACAGTTCCGAGATGTTCTCTCCCCTTTTGCCGTCCGGCTAATCTCATATTACGGCCGAATATATGCATATTCAGGAGGAGAGCGGGGCGTGTGCGGGCTTTCCATGTGTATTACATATGCATCAGTAGCGGATACCCTATATATATATATACCCTCTCGCCCTTATACTCTCTCGTGACGGACTGCCGGACGTCCGGTCTGTTACCAGCTCTGCTGGACGCGCCGCGTATACGTATATATATATAGCCGTGGACCGCGACATTTGCTCCCCCCCCCCACCGAGAGAAAACCGGCGAGTCGTCTCTGCTGACAGTTAACTCGGGTATATAGGTGTTTCGCGCAGTTTGCGCACGAGGTGGTTCTTCGCTCCTTTGGCCCGTGCAAGTTTTGCAATAATTCAACGAGCCGCGGATTAGTTTGCCCAATGTGGGGGCACGAAGCTCCGTTTGGGGTTGAACAAAAATTGAGGGCTGTCGACCTTTGGGTGAACGGAGGGGTGTCAGTGAGGCTGTGGTGATGGTAGGAAAAAAAAAAAAAAAAAAAAGTATTCGACGCGTGACGGGTCTCGCTGGAGGGAACGGGAGGTCGTTTGTCATTCATCATTGTACAAAGATGCCTGCGTCAAGAGAATCACAGAGGCTGGCAATGTACAGAGGAGGGAGGGACACAAAGTTATTCGTCTTGCTCTCGAGTGGTATTAAAACATCAGAGCTACTCCGAATACTCCGAGTAAGCGGATATATATATATATCTGTATTTGTGGTTATACCCGCGGGGAAACAAATGAGATATTTAGGTATCAATGGACAATCTTCGGTTTCGCTTGTAAGAAACACTTGAGTGGTATCTCTCTCGAATTTGATTTTCTCACGATAAAAAGTACAGGCGAGGGATACTTGACCCATGAATCCTTTTTTCTTTTAACGACTTTCTGTAATAAATAAATGATAATTTATTTGTTAATAATAGAATTGCATCCGAGATGCGTTTGGGGGAGATGAAAAATTCAGCCTCGACTCCTCGTCATTTTCGTAAAGTTGCTCTCAAGGGACACGCATACAGTTTCCACTCATGGGGGACTTTGACGCCCCAGTACCTAATAATAACCCGATGTGACGGCAAACTCGCAGTACCTCCTCCATCCATGGTATGCACCCCCGAAGTAAGAAACGTCCAATTATACCAGTCGAACATTTCAGCTATCGAATTACAAATTCATATTCCGTCTCGGCCGCCGTACCCTATATACATAGTGGGTCGTCATATACGTCGTCGAACTCTCGAATTTGCAAACTATCGAAAAGCCTCGCGCAGGAGTTAATGTTCGCCGTCGAGGCTACGGTCATACAGAGGGGGTAGACAGTATCAAAGAGTCTAATTGGAAATGAATTCCCGGCAAAGTTGTTTGAGGACATTTGTCGACATTGCGCCGGATCATCGGGATAAAACTTTGCCCTCCCATCAAAGTATGCACATACCTACGTATATTAAATTATACGTATATATAGATGGAACGGCCAGCGCACAATCTTCGTTACGGACGTCGAAATCACTCGCAGTGATTATGTACTCGGTGAGCTTTTATCTACTTTAGTTGGGCTCCCCGCTCCGCGGTGGGTCCGTCGCAGCTTTCGCCTCCATCGGCATTATCTAATTATACGCTGAATGAAGCGGAGCAAAGGACCCCCCCTCCCCCCCCACGGGGATTATCGGCATTGCCCTTTTTTTTTTCTTCCTCCGACTCGGAGCGTCCCCCTCTTTAAGTTATGTGCGGAAACACTCGATGGACCAGCAGCGGGGATTGTTCCCTCTTTCTCTGTTTTCCCCCCTTTTTCCACGTAGGTAAGTACTATGTTTTCAAAAGTATACCCTAGATTCCTTTTTTTTTTTTTTTTTAACTCGCCGGTAAACAGCGGGTGGTGGCTAATTATGCGGACTTTTTCTCCTACTTGAACGACGGAGCGATGACAAAAGTTCTCCCGCTTGGAACGGGTTATAATGGATACGTATATATACATCTGTACGAGCATCGGCGAAAAGTTGGGACGAGTCGGTATACACACGGAATTTTCGCGTCAACTTTTCTCGCTGAGCCCACTGAATCGGAATGTGATGATTTATTCAGCCAACTCGCAAAGTTTCGTATACGCACGGGGGGAGGGTTGGACAAAACTGCGACAAATTCTCATCCCCCTTATCTCCGGGGGAATTTTATTAAAAATTCAGGAGCACGCGATCATCACCCCCCACCCACTTACTCGCGTGTCCACTTCTTAATTGGATTGTTTGACTTTCAAAGTCCACCGTCGTCGCATCATAAAACTCAATATGGAATTTCCCGTCTCGTTGCCGCGGGAGATCTATGGACAGCACACCGGTTGGGGAGAGAAAAAGAAAAAGGGAAGCGCCAGCCAATGGTACCGCGTCATTTGCCACCTCTCGGTTCATTAAACGGGGGGTGGGTGCATCCAAATGGGCCGATAAATAACCCAATAAAACTAAATGACGCAATTAAAGCGCGAGCGTCTTCCGGCTTTGTGGCGGGGTATTATCAGACTCAGGGGGGGGGGAAGGGGTTTGAAAAATTGCCGGGCTGACGCGAAACAATTTCGGTGTACCAAGGGTGGCTCCTCGTCCCCATTTCTCCCCAGGACAACCACGCGCATTCCGAGCGAAAGGGAGCCTCCACGGGGTGTCAGTGGCGCGGAAACGCCGGCTTGTGTACACGGGTCGCGTCCTCTCCCGTCGCCGCCGTCGGTGTCTTATATACACATCCGTCTCTCTTTCTCCTGCCCGGCGTGTCCATCCCCCGGACACACTTTGTACAAGTGTATACGCGTACACGAGCGTGTATCGATCTCGGGCTTGTGTATACGTGTTATTTTTGTGTGAGCGACGGGTTCGCTCTTCCGCGAAATAAAATGATTCATTTTGCGAAAGTTTGACGAGCGCTATCGTCGCCGTACGTGTGTATATATATATACACGGGGCACGGAGGGCTGTTTGTCTCCTTCAGAGAGGCGTATCGCTTTCCCTGACACATTTCCACCCTCCCGTGTTTTTCTCGTTCCTTTTTACCCTTGTTTTATTCCACCCCCCCCCCTCCTCTCGTGCGTGAAAAAAAATGCTGGTAATTGACTCGAGCTCCCTCCCCGTTTACGGACGAAGAACTCGAGGGGAGGGGTCAAACTTATCAACTCGCCACCGCTGCCGGCTACTCGCTTGGAATTTAAAAACTCGTGCTCAACATCTCGAGTCGTGTTTCGTTTGTTCCACCCTCGAAAAAAAAAAAAAGGAGAGCCCCCCCCCTTCATTTACATCTCTTGTATATACTGAAGGGGTTCAACTTGCAAGCGTCCTGGGTTTCCCGAAAATGTCACTCGCGCCCCGGCTGTGTGCAATCGCAGAGCTGATGCAGATCCCATCAGCAGCACGTATTTACATTCTTTTCACGTATAATATACATATATACTGGGGGGGAGGAAAGCGTGCAGTACAGCTACAGGTGTATTTCACTAGTGTATCTGTACAGTGGGTTCTTCAATCTCGACGGTCTCGTATACCTACTGGGGAACTTTCGCTACGGGCTTTCAAAAGGGTCTTGGGTTTAATTTCATCTCTCATATTCCAGTGTATATACACACGCGCGAGTAGTCTCCCCCCCCTCGCCCTCCTTGGTTGGAATTAAGGCACGCGAGAGCTGGAACCTCGGCAGCTCCTCTTTTTTTCGGGCTGCCTGTCTGTGTCGCTTCTTTTCCAGCGCTTCCACGTATATATACAGACTCCACGTCGTCGTCTCGTGCAATGCAATTTTCAAGTAGCGAGGCACTCTCTCCTCTCGCCGCGAGTAGAGTACGGCTAAACTGATTTCATGCCTTGCTTCCGTCCCCCTCCTCCTCCTCCATTCGCGTCTTTTTCCTCCATCTAATACACGTGTGTGTGTGTGTGTACTCTCTCCGTCGACGTAATACCCCCTTTGCCCCCCTCCCCGAGCTCCGCGTGTAGAGAGTCTTGGATCGGCCGCTCGATGTGATTTGTGTTTGCCGAGAGCCATGGGAGCCCCTATTTATTTTCCCGCCGCTGGACTTTACGCGCCCAACTTTTCTCTACGCTGGCATTGACCCCCTCAACCCCTTCATCGACGAAAGTAGCTACTCGCCCACCTGATAAGTGTGTGTACGTGTATACGGGCGCTATTCGGTGAAATTTTCTGTAAATTTTCAGCGGTGCAGGCGTCGAAGGGAGAGAGAGAGAGGTAACTTTCCCCCCCCCTTTTCTTTTTTTTTCCACGAGGGCGCGCATAATTTATCGAGCGATTACAAAGTTAAGAGAGCCCCCGAAACTCCTGGAGATTCGACGATCTATGAGGCGCAAAATGAGGAGATGAGAGGGAGGTACCCGCGGAGGCGATGGGGGCAAAACTTTTAAATTGTGCCGCCGCGGAAAAGGTGAGCGCGCCTTCCTCCGATTAGCGGATTATAAGCACCGATGATGCGATGTGAAAGTTTCGATGAGCTCCGGTGACGCTTGCCGTCGTCGAGTGAATATTTTAAAACCCCCCACCCCCACGAAAAAGCATATATACAGGTGGCTCCATGGAAATTCGTGCGCTCGAATATTTATGATTGGTCTTGTTTTATTTTTCCCGACCAAATCCCACCCCCGCTCACCTTTTCGCAAAACTACTCCCGTTGCTTTCGTTGTTATATATATATATCTGTGCAGCGTATCCTCCGCGCGTGGCTCGAATATATTCAATCTGTCCGCGTATCAATATTCAAACTCGGTGCACCTATAATGCGAGACTCGATTTTTTTGTCATGTATATCCCACACCGCCTCGGGTTGTATATAGGGAAACAGTTACCGTCGTCCTCTTCCAATGACGGTCCACGGATGCAACGGGGTAAGGGTCAAGGTGTCCGTACTGCCCCTTTTTTCTTATTTTCGATACCCTCTAAACTTACTGCGGGCGTATGTATATCGCCCCGGCACTTGAATCCTCACCGGACGCGCTCGGTCGTAAGGAAGAAAAAAAAAAAAAAAAAAGGTTTTAGCACCCTCTTTCGACCCTCGTGGGTATCTGTTCACGTATACCCACGCAAAGCGGTGCGCATCGAGCGTGACACACTTTTCACCGCGGCGCGTTGGAGAGGACAATTTTCGCGGCGCTAAACGCGCTGATGGCAAAGATTTCGCTCTCGGGGTGATCCTCGCGAGCGTTCCCTGATGGCTGCTCTCTTTCCCCCCCCCCCCGTCACCTTCACCGCGCGTGTCTATAATGGCCGAAACGCGCGACAACAACAAAAAAAAGCGGCTGCAGAGTGCGTAATAACTTGCTAACATGTGTACTGCGAGGGAAGAGGTCGCAGTAATAGCCAGATGTTGAAATCGATTGGGAGTCGGTGTATACGCTGTTTGGCGACACGCGCGCAAGTAGAGGAGAAAAAGAAAAAAGGGGATGATGAAGTAAAAAAAAAAGAAGAAAAAAAAAAAGAAAAAAAAAGTAGGCGTGCGGTGGCGGTAGAATTGCGTACTCGGAGCTATTGTCTCGAGCGAGCGGGAGAACAAAAGCACATACTCGAGCGAAGAGGTAGGTGGGAGCGCGCCTATATACATGTACGTGTGTAGTGTGTACGTATATAGTGTCGGCGGCCACTTCGCGCGCCCGAAAAATGCACTTTGCCCGCATGCTGGCTGCAGCTTCTATACTGCTGTACACCACGCCAACTGCAGTGCTCTTTAGTGCACTCGTTTTCTCACCCCCTTACTGCTCTACTGTGCCTGGTTGCTGCTGCACACGCGGTGTACACGTTGGGTATATGTGTACGCGCATATACAAAAAGAGAGAGAGAGCCAGAGGCGATGATCTTTTTCACCTCGAGGGGGTAGTATAAATTTTAAATCGACTGCAAACTGCTGGGGTTTCCCCCCTCGAGCCTTGCTTTTTTTTTTTTTTCTCGTTTTTTAATCTTTGAGTGCTGCTGGTAGTTATATATACATATGTACTTTTTTACGCTTTGCTTGCTTGTTTCGTTCTTTTGTTTCTTTTTTGTTCTTTCTTTCTTCCTTTTTTCATCTCGGCGTGATTGAGTGTTGTTACACGCTACGATCGGACGCGACAACGTTTTCCCACTCCATGTCCCTCCTCTTGCACCAATTCCCATCACAATTGTGGCCGCGTGTAATTCAGCCGTCAAAATTCGTGTTTCGCCAACGATTTCGAGTCACATTAAAAAAAAAAAGAAATCGATACCTCCCCAGCGAATCATTTGCTTTTTCTCCCCCCGAAAAAATCCCTCCGCAGTGCAGTCAAAGGGCGCTCGCCGATTACATCGCGTATGCGGATGCACTGGCCGTTCTGTATAGGAAACATCAGCTGCACGCGTCGCGTGCACGGGAGATATCGCGCGTCAATACATTAGCCGGCGCAGTGGGCGCGCCAGGTTGCGTTTGTCCTCGACGGGTTGTAGGGCCTATATATATGTACTCGCTCGCTCGCTGCACTCATTAATTATCAAAAGCCAGCCAAGTGATGTACCCCCCGCCTGTATACACGCGGCGTGCGCCGTCCGTGACAGCTTCTAGCTGCGCGTATGGTCCTTCCCAAAAGTGATGGGATATCCATTGCCCACAGGGACACCTCTTTCTCTTATCGTCGCACCTAAACGCCGCTGCGTATCTTTGTGAATATGATGCGTGTTTCGCTTGAAAAATACGTGTATAATGTATGTGTTACGATTTTACAAGGATCGTTTGCTCGAATAACTCGTGTCGGTATTTAATTTTAATGAGATCCGTAACTTTTTCCCGGAAAACCCGCTTTACGCGTTAAACACTGTGTATAATATTTGCAAAGTTAATGGTGAAACGTAAAAAAAAAAACAAAAAAATCAAAGCTCATTGCTCAAAGCGCTGGAAATTTATGCCCCTTTGACGAAAACTTTCTAATGTTGCGAATTACAGGGTTCTAGTAATGGACGCAAAATTATACTCTCTGCAGCGAGTTAGGAAATTTGATTGCCTTGACGCGTGGTTGTAATTATCAAGCGGAGCGGGGAAAACAACCTCATACTTTTGGATCATAAAGAAGTCCTGGAAAAAAAAAAAAAAAATAAATAACGCACATCGCCATACATATTATGAACTACCGTTAGGCCACCGCGTAAACTCTCGTTCCCGGGGGGTACGATGACGGCGGCCGATCAACCCCGACAAAGTGCGCGCGGTGCAAAACCCAAAAGCCCCCCACGTCCCCCGTTCCCACAAATCTCTCAATTTCCAAGAAATATATTTCACCGCTTTTCACGAATCACCCACCGCGCGGATTAGCTCGTCCAATATACCCCCTCGTAGGCCGTCGAAAAAAAAAAAAGAAAAAAAAAGTTGGCCAGACAGGTCGCGGATTTGAGCTCTGCGGAAACAAAAAATATGAAAACACGGAACCCATCCCCCCAGAAACCCAGAAAAAAGAGAATGGGTAGAGATGGAAGGGGCCGCGATATAGAATTTCGGCTGGCGGGCGTGCGAAAAAATTGCGCTAAAAAACCCCACCTCCTCCTCCCCCCCCCGCGACTTGTAACGGCAGCAACCGCGGTACTGGCTCTCGGGGTTTTTGCACGCGTACACACGCTCGACGTGGGGGCGATAAATTTGGCGGTGTGGTGCGTTATTCCGCACGAAACCTATCGCAATAAATACACCACGTGGCGGGACATATCCGCGCATCGGACGGCCGCTGGTCTGTTATGCGCCTCTAATGCACTGCATATGGAACAATTTATAACGCGCATCGGACTAACCGGATAAAACGAGGTGGCCAAAGCCCTTCCGGACAAACTTTTCCGAGAGGCCGCGGATCTCCCGCGCTCTAGGTCGTTTTTTTTTTTTTTTTTTTTTTTTTCAACTCGATAAACGTTGTGTGCCCCCTCGCGGCAACGCTGCGGTCAACCGCCGTTGGGGTGGATTTTTTTCGGGACGCGTGTGACGATTTCATTACTCACTTTGTCTTTGGGTTAATCGGGCGGGAAATAAATGTACAAGGGGATCGGCGTACAAATATTTGCACTAATCGTACCTGCCACACCCCTCCCCCCGGAGCACCACATTTTCAGAGCACAATGACACACACCCGATATTAATTTCGCCGAAGAATGCCACTAGCGTGACCCGCTCCCTAATTATTATTCATGAACCGGATAATTGCCGCGTAGGCTGTAGGTTTTTAATTTTCGAACGGCAAAAGGGTGTTTCGGGCATATGAATATTCAGATCGCGAGGAAAAACGAGGCTTATTTCGTCGCTGAACGCGTCCAGATAAAATTACGAAATTCCGAATCAATGGTATCATCAACGGGAAAAAATGGACTTACTTAACCCGTTCAACCCCAAGTACGAGCGTTAAGTCTATGGAGTACAAGTGACGATGTACGCGGAAGGCGAAAAGACACGGCTCAATGGCTCGAGGCAAAATACTCTACGAGAGACGTCCTTGCACTCGTTATCCTCGGATTGGCTACTCAAGCACACGTATCGCAGCAATTTACGATGTTTTTATACGAGAGCATCAGTCTGCGACGAAACAACAAGTCCCGGGGTAATCCGGTACACTTGCAAACGAAGCAAAGCCGGCCTCGCTTAAATTAAAGTTACGGATCTCATAGACGCGTAGTTTTGAAACGACCGGGAGGGAGAGAGAGAAATCTTTACGCCGTATAGCGGCGAGGAGGGAGGGAGGGAGCAAACCGTCGGTCCGAAAGTGGATTGCGAGAGTACAGGAGCTAAGCTCTTGTTTTACGAGCCGAGGATCGGCAAAATTGAGAAATAAAATTTAACAAACACCGGCACGGCTGGAACAATAAATACTTTGTGCCAAGGCAACGTTACAAGAACGGACGGCGCGTCGGGAAAAATTTCATCGGGCGAATAACCAACCGTACATATAGCGTAGCGATACGCGAAATCGATTCCCTGCAGTATCCGTATACGCTTTTGTTACGAGATAACCGGGTACTTTTCTGTCTCCCACCTAATGTACAGCGCGTACACACCGTTCGCAGACACGACAGCGCGTATACGTAACCCGTCCAGGTTTCCTTACTCGTCGCTCCTCTCCCCGGCCGCATTGTACTGCCGCTTTTTATAATAAAAGCTCGAGAAATGAGTTCAAGATGTCACTCGAGAAAGAAGTTCAAATGTCGGTGTATATATTATAACGTGCGCGCGAGCGAAACGAGAGTCAGGGGAGAGGGAAAACGAAGCTTTAAATGTCTACTTCTCCGTGACAATGACACTTTGCCGTTTGCATTATTCATTTCGTCAAATGTATATTCTCGGGTTACGTAAAGTGTGCGCGCATTACGTATACACTCGCTCGTATACTTTTTTTCAGGCACTCTTGCCCATATTACTTTATAAGCCTTTTCAATTATACGTTCTATGCTTCGGGGTGGGGTGGGGGAAACAAGGTTTGCTCGTCGAGTTGTTGTACAAGTATCTTACATGCATATTTTATGCTATCTCTGGTGGCTGTGAATGTGTCGTTTGACAGACAGCGGACCGAGTGAACTCCGGGAAACTCAATAATATTCTTTGAGGAATAAAAAAAAATAGGCACGAAACAAGAGTCATTTTGACAAGAATAATTTAAACAATTATTAGCTCGGGAGATAAACTCCGTGGCTCCAATGTTGGTAAATCGAATCGATACGTAAATGTTAGCGTCGCAAAATCATCGAGCCGAGTTAAGTATAGGTACCCGCGGCTCAGACCTGCAATGACGTTCCAGCGCCCTATGAATAAAACACGCGCACGCGATTCGGCCGCCCGTAAAAAATATTCAATAATCGATTCAACCCTTAAACACACAGACTCGCGCGTCACGAGGGGACAACGTTTCCCCGAGTCTGTAGAAACACGCCGATCCGAGCAGCTTTTTTCGGAAGCTTTTACACCGCATTATCCGCTCGGTAATACGTTTTCCGAAAAAAAATAAAATAAAATAAAAATTGTACGCGGGGTAGCGAACTTCCCTCCATGCGTATACATAAAAATCCGTCGATAGCCGTTAAGGAGGTGTACTCACACGCGCGTCGAAAACCTCATCTCCCGGTCCCCTGTCTTGCTCGATTATACCCGTATAAAACAAAAAAACAAAAAAAACAAAAATCGCACGTACATCGGCTGACCCTGCGTGTATCACGGGGGAGTGTTTCCTCACCATCAACAGGTCGCCTACAACTCCGGAGCTGCCAGCGGTGTCGCTTAGCCATTCATTGGCAATCATCCAGCGCCGAGGAGGTATGGGAGCCGTGGAATAAGAGTATAAGTAAGTGCGGGTAAGTTTGTTTGCAAGGCGTCACCGGCATTATCGAGAAAAGCCTTATTATTTCGCAAAGCCTACCGAATATCCGACGTATACATATATATGTGTGTGCAGTCACGCTCTCTCGCTTGAATTTATGCAAATCGCGTCGCGTTGCAAATGGAAATTAGCGCCCTTTCCCTCCTCGCGCTGATCTTTTTTTTTTTTTTCTTCGTTTCGCCGCTTTTTAGCGCTTCTTAATCGCGCCTCTCCAAATGAATAAATTTTCGGTTGCCCGTAACGGTACGGTTCAGCTGTTGAATCAAATAAAAAGAATAGGCCGTTTTCTTTCTCTCCTTGTTTCTTTTGTTCTAAAAAAAAAGGCTCCTCGATTCGGCAGTCCATGATTCGAGCGCCAGCTGTTGCTCTTGGCTCTGCTCGCGGGATCCACTGCGTGCGTACAATATATACGTGTATATTATATACGGTGCCGATTTCACGGCTTACTGCGTCTTTTGCCCGCTACGTGCGATCTTCGCTCGTTTTTTAAGCACAGCAGCTCGGCGACAATTCGGGGCCGACTCGCTCGAAAAAATCGCTAACAAGCTCGAGTCGTCGTCGAGTTATCGCTTATAGCGGACACCATATACGCGTTTATATTTATACGTATACGCGGACGAGCAGCGAGCGCTTTGGAGAAAGCGAGGGTGACAAATTACCATGAGAAACGCGAATATCCATGGAAAATCGCATGAAATCGTAGGATACGTAAGAAGTGATATTTTCTACTTCGGATCTCATCGCGTAGGGGTGAAATTTAAATAACACACGCGCAATTCATACTGGAACAAAGCTGCAATTGAATATTACCGTACACCCTTTGCACAACAGTGGATGAAACAAGTTTTTTTTTTTTTCCCCCCTCGCTTTGTTGAAAATTTATCTCAGCCACACTGGTCTTTTCGTTAAATCCGCGCGGGAAGGAGCGTTTTCTCTCATTGTCGAAGGAATGCCCTGAAATACTTTCCTAAATTAAATTCCCCCCGCGAGCGCGAGAGAGATTTTGCGGCTGATGCGCTTTTCCGGTCCGCATTTGCGCATTCGGTTAAATCCAAAGCAGCCAAGTCTATACACGTATATATTTTTGTCTGTAAACGTTAATGCCCATTTGTATGTAAGCGATTAAAAATTAAAAGCCCCCGCAGTCTCATCACCCAACTTGGCGATGGCGAACATTTGAGCTTATCCTGTAGTTTGTTCCTTGGAAATGAAATTTCTACAGCGTCAATCAAGTGTCGTGGCAATAACAACGAAGTGGTGTTTACCGAATACACGCATCGTCGTCCGGTTTAATTTCAACCATGTCCCGGGGGACTCGGCAGAGACGCTAACTGCAGTCGCATGAAAATGATGTATATGTAACGGTAGATTATCGCAAGATGCACAGTATGCCTACACGCATGAGCGTACATATTTATCATACGTGTGGTTCGTGAAAACCACAAGTTCGATCAAAGGAAGCAAATAAATGCAAGGATTTATTATTATTGTTATTTTTATTAAAAGGCTTGAAAATCGCCTCGGGCTTTTATTTCGCAACGCGAGAGAGGAATCGATCAGCTTCCAAGGAACCCCTAGTCGATGATATATATATATATATATATATATATATATATATATATATATGTGTGTGTACAAGTGGTGTAAAAAGTGCGCAAGTTGTCTGAATCCTCGGAGTTTGCACAGCCGGAGGGTGGAGGAGAAGCGAGCGGGTGTGCTTTAAGACCTGTTGCAAGTTTATCGACGGCAAATTTGCCCAAGGAAATTTACTCTCTATATACTTCCGTAGTACTCCTGGGCAGGTATACGTGTATATGCTATGCGTTTTACGAGATAATAATTAGTCGCAACTTCCTTTTCTTTTATTTTTTTTTATTTTCAGAGCCTCGATTCTCCCCGACTGGCTCTAATTGGAGGAGCGGGACGTGCTGTTTGATCGCCTTTTAATTGGAGGATGTAAAAAGCCGCGCTTTTCTTTTGATCGGGGGCGCATCGTCCAAACGCAGTCGTGTTGGAAAAACAATTTAATCCCGCCAATCTGTTTCCTCCTCTTTATTTGCGCGTACAGTTTAGAAGGGGTATATCGAGGATTGCTCTTTGTTTTTTTTTTTTTTTTTTTTTTCAACAAAAAAAGTTGCCCGTTTCAGTTTCCCCGCGTACGAGGGGCACTTGTTTATGGGAAAAAATTCCAATTTCAAGTGGACTTGGAGATCCGCTCTCCCGTAAAGCGAAAAAAAAAAAAATGATAATCCCTCTTCCACGGCTACTAATTTTTGAAAAATGGATTAACTTTTCTTAACGCGTGTACGCACGGGCGTGATGCATAATACAACTGGGCACGTGTGTATAGGTATACCTTCGTCTTCAACTCGTTGAAATTAACTCTTTATCGTCGCATGCAAACGCCCCTCCGTGTTTATGTGCTCCGTTAACGAAGGTAAAAAGTTAATCCTTGTTTTGGATAATCCCTCGCAGTTTTGCGCGAGCGCGCATAAATTATGCTCGTACTTGGTTTTTTTTCCCCCCCCCCATTGTTTTTCGTTGTTCCATCAACCTTTTTATTTTATGTAAAAATATTCGGTGGTGAAAGCTTTGTAAGTGTGTGTGGAACTATTTTCATTATAGGTATTGCTATGAATGTGTGCGCTTTAAATTTTTTGGGAAAGTAATCCTTGTGAACTTTTTTTTTCATCCTGTATGAAGTTTAATTTAGTTTTTGATATTTTGTTGTTTAATGGTGTCGAGGGATGAAGTCGTTACAAATGATACACGATCGTTATAATTAGTAAATTATTTTTGTAAAAGTATAGAAAAGTTAGTGAAAAACGACAACAAAAATTATTAAAATATATATTGGATTTCAGAGAGAAAGCATTCATTTAGAGTTACTTGCCCGGTTTCCGGCGATGACGGCGTATTATTGTTACATCTGTACAATACGAGTGAAACGTTGCAAGAATTATCATAATGCACTGTAAATCTGCACAACGAAAAGCAAAACAGCAGAATTTCATAATTTGTGTAACATATAAATTCCTGTTAAAATCACAACGAAAAGCGCTACATATTTTTTAGTACTTTTTAAACTGACATCTGACAACGATTTCAAATAATTTAAACACTTTTAAGCTACCCTTAAGATAAACTTGATTACGTAAACCATACGACAGCTATAAAGATTCGATTGCACAATACGTAGACCGTAAATGCAAGAGTGATAAAGTACACGTTCAAAGCGTGTAGTAGATGAAAATATTATTGTTTTTTTTTTTTTTATATGATATAAATTGCAGCAGTGTTGATTGATAATTTTAAGAACAACTAAATCTTAGGCCCATCACCTGTTGTTTAACAATCATCAGTAGAATTTCAAGTAAAAATTTAGTTATATATCCATTTAAAAATGTCATCATCCCAAAGATATACCCTCACAGTTTACCCCCTCGCCGCGTCCAAGGAAAAGTGCTCGCAGTAACCGATCTCTCCACCGGCTCTGTATACGTATATGGTTTCAGGACGCGCGTGCGGGAGCAAAGATCGCAAATCTACCAAAAAAAAAAAAAAATAGGAGAAGAAAAAACGAGAGCAATGCCCAACGGGGTAGAAAAAATAAATCGCACCCGGGCCGCGTGAAAAATCCCCCGATAGCCCGGAGCTTTCCTCCTTTCAATTTACTCGAACCTTATCAATTACAATCTAACCGAAGCGCTTTAAAGGAAAGAAAAAGCCAAGAGGTATAGGGGGGGGGGGCAAAGACGACAACGAGAGAGGGTCTCTCGAGGGGCGTGTACATGACACTCGGAACGGGTTTTTATGTACAGTCTCGGGGCGACACTAGAGAACGGAGGCGCGCGCTCGTGCAAGCCTCAAAGACACTGTGCACTCATACTCGCTTATACATATATGTATACACCCTCCCTTTCTCCGTATATTATATATACTCACTTTGCCGGGAAATAGTCGTCTCGGCACCTTCATCAACAGGTCTCTCTCGCGCTTACTCGTCATCCCCGTGCCACTTAACTCATCGCTTATATATATACACCTCTCCACTATGCTCGGTCTCCCCCTTCGAGTCCCTGGCAAAGTCGAGCTTTCAAGTGGAGGGGGGCCTTTTTGTCGGTCCTACTACTTTGCCGCTCGAGTTTGCTCGGGTAACTTTATCCCACGACGCTGGCGGCGCATTGGGTATTCAAACCGAAATCCGCGAGGGCTACTTATATTCCGTCCCACGGGCTTTCCCATTGTCTGTCCCGGCATCACTCGATTTCCACGTTGTTAATATATATACGTACAAGATCGTGGTTTTATCGTGGAGTTATCATCTGGCACGTAAAAAAATAATCGTGCACCGCGTCGTTGTGTGTGTGTATATATAGTTGTGTCAGTTAACTACGAGTACACCTAACAAGGGTCATGTATACGACGAGACTTACCGGAATCGTCACTGCACTGGTGCCGGGCGATCCTGCCAGCCCATGCCCGCGGCTCCGGAGAAACTCGAAAAGTTGCTCGCATCAATCGGCAGTAGCAACGGAAAAACCAAAAAAAAATAAAATAAAACAAAAAAAAAAAACAACCAGCGGTTTACGATCCGCTACTCGAGAGTCAGAAAAAGAAAACGGACTGCACGTGCCGAAAACCGGGATTGGCGGTTAGCTGTGAGTCACGAGAGAACGAGCCTGTGTTCGCTCTGCGGGGGTGTCGCGGCGCGACTGTGGCCTCCGTGCGAGCGCACACAATCGGTCCGTTGGGCCGCGCGGCGCCCACCACCCTCCGTCCTGCATACCACGGGCGGCTCACCCCCTCCGATGCGCGCACACGCCCGCCTTCCTTATTCCCTTTGCGTTGTAGCCTCTGCACCGCTTCAGGACTCCCACCCTCTCTCTCTCCGCTAAGCGTATATTTATACACTCATCTCCTTATTATACCCTTGCTCGAGTCTCTTTTTTTTTCCCCGTTCGATCACACGACGGCGCGTCCGACTGTTTTGAGGTACACCGCTACAGGAGAAAACGGCACGCAGACCCGGCGAATTTTCAAGAGCATCGCCTTCGACGCTACATACACGGGGGGGGGGTTATTTTGTTTTTTCTATTTGTAGCGTGCTTACGTCCTTTGCCTGCCGCTCGTTTTATTCCCTTGGATCGACTCGCAAAGGAAGAAATACACCCCTGCAACATTCGGGCGATGGAAGACGTGTATTCCTCCTTCGACTATCCCCCACCCCCTTTTTTTTTTGGTCGGTCCCTCTCTGCTGGTGTGGGTCTTTGTTTCCCTTTTCAGCGAGGGCGAGTCGCAGCTTCTCCCTTTCTCCGAATAAATAAATAAATAAATGCCAGCGCACCGATTTCTTTTCTCTTTTTCCTTTCCTTTTGTGCGCGCGGGACTCGGGGCAGGGGGGGTGGGGCTGCTGGGGCTTCTTTGCGACTTTTTAAACGCTCCTCTTCGGCTTTTGTGCCGTTTGCGTTTGAAAAGATCTCGAGGAGAATTTTCCGCCGGGGCTCGCTGTACGATGGGTTTCCCCACCCCTCCCCCCCTTTTTTTTTCTTTCCTGCTGTATACTGCAGCTTTCACGATCATTTGTTGATTATTTTCCAGGGGCTCACGCCGCGCCAACGCTCGCTAGGAGGAATACACAGGACAAAGTCGACTTTTCTCGACAATATTGGCGATTTCGATGCTATACGCTTTTATATTACATACTTGTAGGATGCATTGCCGTGTTTGTTGATTGCACAGGTCGAGATGAACAAGTTTGATGATGCGCCGCGTGCGTCCGAGCAGCAAAGACAGGGTTTATTGGCGATCCAGTAAAATTAATTGCCCTTTCGAGTAATAGAAACGCGAGTATATGAATACGAATCGTTCGAAGGGATTTTTTATATGAGTGCAAATAGAAATATACCATATTAGTCCTCTATTGGAAGAAGATGTAGAAATTACAGCAATACAATTGATTTAACAGATGGATAAATTGTGCCAAGGAATTTTGTATCGCGTGTTTGGCTCATTGGTTGTGCTTATGCTTTGACAATCTGTACGCACGAAAAAGTACGGGTAGTCATTGGTCTATACGCTTACACCTGCATTGACAATACCGATGCAGCTGAAAATACCTACCAGTGGGAGTTGGCTAAGTATACTATAACAATTAGCGTAATAATGCAACAGATCAAGTATTGGTTTCGAGTGAATGTGAGTTATGAAACAATTTTTTAATTAACAATTTTTAATTAATCCACTCTATATACATGGCTGTGTTGGTTTTATTTAAATCACTTACAATGATTATTCGCAGCAAGTGAAATCGTTACTTTTTTGACTCAATAGTCTCTATGATAACTTAATAAAAACAGTCGTAAGAGGAAAAATACATTATATGTATAACTTTTTCAATTATTATCGCTGTCTGCAAAGCATCGCAAAAGCTTTCCTCCTCCCTATCATAGTCGTCGTTATAACCGCTACCATTTCATCGATTGTCAAGTGTCACGGAACTGTGAAACACACACACTCCGAAAAGCGTGCACTATTCCTTCAAGGTATAATATTACATCCAACCCACGCACGGCCAATAATTTCGAGCTACTCTCCGAAAAAGACAAACGACGCTTGCCTGCGTTCGGATGCTTTTAGCTGCAGTGGAGTGCAAAAACTAGGTCGGCATTTAAGGAAAAAAAAAAAAAAAAAAAAAAAAAAAAAAAAAAAAACCACGCGCACACACGGCAAAAGTACATTGTTTGTGTACTCTTCTCGCGGCGTATTTATCCCGCGATCGACTGCTACTGAACCACATACATGTACAAACTCATCAGCTGGTATACGTTAGGGGGGGGAGCAATTTTAATCTCCCCTCGTTTCAACCAAGACACGCGTATCCATGACTTTTCAGCGAAATTTATTTCGTGAGAGGACACCCCCTCCCCTCCCGCCGCTCGCTTTCCTCTCAAGACCCACGGCTCTTCTCTTTATACATACCCTCTCTAAAGGATGCGTCGCTGTAGCTCTACACCTACAGCTTTTAGCGCGAAAATAAAGACAGACTCCCATTCTACCAACCCCTGGATAAGAGTAATACTACCGTGGGGATGAAAGGGTATTTCGTCCCGGCTCTTCCAAGTGCGTCCCGATGCTGCTGCAATTGTGAGCGTGTTTTTTTTTCCTTCTCCTCCTCCTTCTCTATTTATGATGTGTTGTTTACATCGAGCCTCTTGTATTACGTAATTCCGTGCAAATCCATAGTATAGGTAAAATGTAATTGAGGAGTAATTATACGGGCACAGCCCCTCCTGCTCGTTACTCCGTATATTATACAGCACCCGGTAGATCTAAGGCCATTATCCGCTGGAAATTGATACCTACAGCTATACACGTATAGGAGTCGAAATAAGGAAGAGATAACGGTTTCCTTTGGAGGAGGAGGGAGTGGGATGGAACGGTCGCGCAAGTGCCTCGGCGGGGCGTTAAGTGAATGAAGAGGGAAAAAGTCGATGACTCTGTTCGGCCCCCTCTATCTATACTCCTGATGTGCCTCTCGAATAAAACAAATACTTGTACTTTTTTTCTCTCGCTCGAGTGGCCAAGGAAAAGGAGGCCAGCTAAGAAGGGGGATGGGGCTGTACTCGCCGGAGAGAACTTCGGAACTCTTGCCACGGGATTATACTCGGGAGAGAGAGAGAGAGAGCAGCCGTGGAGCTAATACACACCGATCGCTGCGGCGAAAGGAGCTAGTATATAATTATATATACGTGTGCTCTATTTTTTCTCTTTCGATTTCTCACTGTTTGCCGCCCATTCTTTCCCTCCTCCCTGAAATTTCGCCCCGCTCCTTGCTGGAAAAATTCATACGGGTGATCGTGCGGGGGGTATATAAAGCGCCTTTGCCCCGTAACGCGCGAAAACGCCATCAGCCGTAATTGGGTTCGCGACGGCCTCCCCCTCTCTATATATATATACCACCAACTCCTCTTCTCTTTCCCTTCACGTACGCGCGAGTAAGTGCCGCGCGAGCTCGGAGAGGCTCGATAAAGAATTTTTGACGTCGCGCAAGTGCCGAGAGAGAGAGAGAAAAATCGTCAAAGTAAGGGAGAGAGTCTTCCCTGTTATCGCGGGAAATTGATTTATGTACATGTATATAATACGCGATGCTTGTCGGAAAATCCTATATGAGTGTAACGCTGGTTCCCTTTTTTTTTTTTTGTTTTTTAGTTTTCAGCTGCATAGAGCGAGTTGTGGAAACTGTACACTCCCCCCAATGTGGCGGAGTTTAATATGACTATCGAGGGTCTCCTCCCCTCGGTCAACGCAAAGTCTTGAGGTTCGCGGGCGCGGAGGACTCTTGGCAAACGTTGCAGCATCAGCGTTGTGCAGTTTAAGTTGTCGGTAAACACAGCGCCGGGCACGTGTTTTATCCTTTGCCTTTGCTTCCTCGTGTCCCTTTCTCTTATGGGGACCTATGTATTGGGTACTACTATATTATTATATCCTCCCTCCCGCGTGCACAGCTGCTCTTGGAGTTTGTAAATTCAAAAGTTCGTACTTTATTTGCTGGTCCTCGCTTTGTTCGGAAAACACATAAACTATATTACGGAGAAGGTTCGTCGAATAAAACGGGTAAGGATGGAGCTGATGGGGGAATTTTATTTTTTGTCGTGAAGTCTATGTATTTATAGGCCTCGAACGAGGATGCAAATATAAAAAAAGAAAATACATAGGTGGGTACACGTGTATTTGTTCCGACGCGCGAAAAGACAGCGATTATTTATCTCGAGTCGGGGGGGAGGGGGCGAAAAGTTACAAGGGCCCTTTTTCCTGGGATTTCCCATCCTGTCGAGGAGGCAAGGACGTCGCACGTACACGCCGATCGAACAACGCATACATTATACACAAACACACACACACACACACACACACATGAAAAGAAAAAAATATATACGCGTACGCACACACACATGCACGGATATGTGTGTATGTAATAATAGATGACCGGCCGCCTGAGCAGAGATTACTCGAGACTCTTGGCGCGCGCTCCAGGGTGTTTCTATCTGTTATGTATGGGTATATATTATTACCCTCTCCGTGTGCATTTACACGCACGCGTACACCCTCGAGGTTTGATATTCCGATTCCAGTTTTTTTTTCCAATGCATATATATTAGGTCCATGCGCGTATCAAGCGAACTATAGGGGGGGGGGGTATGGGAAAAAAGAGAGGATAGGTGCATAGTCTCTCGCGGAGCAGGAGAGAGAAATGCGTTCGGTCCGGCGTAAATATGTCGGTGCTCCGAGTGCAGCGGCAGTTGTTGCTGATGGTGCGCCCAGATATACGTGTACAGGCAGATGGCGATAAGGGGACGCGCTTGGTTATGCCGCTCGTATAGCTTCGGTGTGTATATATATATACACGCTACCGATCATCGCCGGCCACTACCGATCTTGATTTTTCCCTCCGACGGGGGAAATGAGATGGTTTTTTTTAATCTCTCGAAAACGACGGCGCCCCGTGACTGTTACTTCTCGTTAGGCGCGACGCTTTTAAAGCTTCTTATAAATCTCCATTCCCTTTCCTCCCGCCAGATTTTTTATCGCGTATGCTAATGAATGGATGCGCCAGTCAAACACGCGGTGATTAATTGGCTTTTTTTTTTCGTTTCATTTTTATGTACTTACCTCGAAATTACACTGGTTACCTTTTAATGGACATCAGCTTCCGGGGGACTGTGGAAATCGATTTATTCATCCTAGTCCTTTTGCGTTTCTATTCTCCATCATCCTCACACTCCCGTGGACACACTTGTATACTTTGAATGAACTTGAAATGAAGAAAAAAAAAAACGCTCCGTTTAGCTTATTAAAATGTAGACCAAAACCAGCTCAATAAGACGGAAAACCAGTAATCCATCCCCACTCCCCCTCTTGCTACCTACTTTACTTCCCTCCTCGCGGGCTATTTTTCATCCTTCCCCCGCGCCCTCGCTCAAGAGGGTATATATATATATATAGTGTATACGCCTTTCATTAATCTTAATTACGCGCCCGGCTCGCGGCTCGTTCGGCCGAAGAGCAAGCCCGCGCGGCAAGCTAATTTCTTGAGAATTTCGAGAGTCGTGTGCTCGAAGTGTCCCCCTTTTTTCTTTTTCATATGTATATATAGGCACCTATACTTTTTTCCTTCGCCGTGCACACGTGCACACAAACGAGCTGTGCAGAGGGAGGAAAAGTATATTAGCGCCGCTTGTAACGGAATTCTCGGGCTTGGACCTTTCGTTCCCGTCAGCTTCAAAGACTCTCGCTGGCTGGCTGGATCTAATCCAATTATCTCACGGTACGGCATTCGCTTCCGAGAAATTCGCCGATGTACGCGATGGTACGACATATCGACCCTTATCCTCGCTATGTGCGAAGTAAGCTCGACGTGTATACCTGCAATGTACATAAATAAATACAACTCGCTCCGTGTTTTGACGAATGTGAGCGTACAGTTCACTACGAACCGATGAAAGATATATTTTTGTCCCCCAACGGCAAGTAATACGATTTACCGTGCTACGACAATTAAATGGTAACTATATATACGTAGCTGTCTTCGTTAGTTTATTTGTTCTTTCTCTTGCGTGTACGCAGCTGGAAATGTTACTCATCATGGAGCAAATACATTTGTACGTTATTATTTACGCCATATGCGGTGTTACCGTGGCACGTGCACACAACGCAATTAAATATTATATACTGTTGGTACTTGCCGGTGAAAAGTAGAAGGAAAGAGAAAAGGATCGAAACATCGTTTCTCGACCATATAATGTACTAGCGGAACTCATCAGAGAGAGCACCTATAGAGCAGTAACGTGGAGATATTTGCTCGACACATATATTAACTCTTACATATAACATACGGGGGTCAAGAAGACTCACGTACCTTGCATCTTTCGTCAACATTATCTCTTTGGATGGAAAACCATTTCTACTCTGTTACACATTACATTTTTTTAATAATTTTTTTTTTTTCATCGAGTACTAAAATCTAACTTACCTTCAAAGGGATGAACGTGAAATTAAAAAATTTTTAAAATATGCACGATTGTCGAAGTTTTAGTCGCTAGACTCAACATGAGGTACAAGTCAGTCAAGTTAGTCTTTGGCAGAGTGGAGTGCGCTTATTTTCGTCCGCACTTGTAAAGTAAGCTACAAGTATCGTTTTCGCGAGCCTTTCGAACCGCGATTACAGCGACAAAGAGACTAAATGTTCGCTGACACTATCTTGGACATCAAAATAATCGTTAAACTGGGATTAAAAATATGTGTAAAACACGTGTGCACGTCTTGAGATCCTCTCGAGCTGATACCATACCGCCAATCAACCGAGACTCGAGAGCACTTTTACCGAGATCAAGGACAATCACGTCGCTCTTCTCTCCGTAAAAGATTTTTATTCATTTTTATTTTCCCTCGCGTGCATCTCCAAGTGCACAATGCCCGTACAGAGCCTTTTTTGTCTCCGTATGATGTCCCTCTTCTTTAATAGCCGCGCTCTATTAAAAATTAATCTCGCATTTTACTCCCCTTCTTTTTAATTATCATAATGGCCGATCCTCTTTTTTTTTTTTTTTTTTTTTTTCTCGTCCCAGTTCCAGAAGAGGGACGCGCCCAATTTTCAGAATCGCAGTATTACCGGCGTACCGAATCGTTTGATGAACCGTGAGTTGATTAAAAAAAAAAAAAAGTACACACGCACTACCGATCCATGGCGCGTTAAAAGCTCACTCTCCGGAGCTTAACTCGCAACCTCGAGGCCGGGGGCTCGTGAAAAGTTAAAAGCGCCGAGAGAGTCGGGGCGCACGGCCCATTGCCCGGCTCATCCGCTCATTTCCCCGGGAAATTCTTTCCTCCCCCCCCCCCGTGCCACTCCCGGTATTAATTTAAGCAGCGCGTCGCGGCCGCCGTCGCCGAAATCGTACAGACGCCGGCTCCTTTTTTCCCCTCCTCGGGCGAAACTATCCGGGCCAAATGCAAAACTGGGGTGCGAACTTTATTGGGTGGAATCACGCGCGCGAGGAGATTGCTTCTCGGCGCGTTGTCGGGCTGTGCCATTGAAACTTGGGCGCTACGGGGAGGGAGTCCGACCGAGTTTGCCGCGGGGACTTCTTTATTCCGTAGATTTGCCGCTATGTACTTTGGCCTCCCGCGTTAGGTGTACGGGAATTTGAAAAATCTGAGTTTAATTAAAAAAATCTCTCGTGCCGGCATATATATACGGGTTGTATTGCGCCGCTCGAATTAAAACATCATCGCGCGCGTATGTACAGACCCAAGAGAGTAACGTACGGGAGTTTTCAGTAAAGGTGCGCGTGAAAATTTATGCTTGCTTCGAGGCTAATTACGGAAATATATTTCCAAGTAATGAAACGATTTTTAATTAGCAGCCGTGATGAACGCGTGCGGGCTCGAAATTACCGCGCTTTCTTTTTCTCGGTGCATTCCGTTCCCCCGAGGGCCACGAGTTTCGGCCACGTTATGGGCTATAGCTCCGTACTTTTTCCATACAGCTGGTTTGTAATATTAAAAGTGCCCTTTTGACTGTAGCCCCTGATTGACCTTTTTTTTTTTTTCTACCATACAGGCGGTGATTAACTCGACCTTTGTGCTTTGTAACGTTCCCGGACAATTTCCGTCAGGCTCGAACGTCTTGGCAACGACACGCTTCGAGTATTTTTATATTTACTACCTCTAATTTCAAATGCGCTTATACAGTTGTTATTATTTTTTTACTTCTTTGCTCTACCAGATGATAGTCGATGCACTCAAATCCTCTCTCAACACTTGTTTGTCCTGATTAAGAAGCTCAACCGTGCAAATTGTACATAATTCAGGGGTGTGGTATCGCGTGAAAAACGAGTTGCGCGAGATTTATTCCTTACGAGGATCAAAAAGGCTTGCCTGCAGGAGCATCGATTGCACAACTTCCCTTTTGCGGGTAGCGGAGGAAAAGTAAGGCATTTCCCCCGAGATGGGGTACTCATCTTGCGCGGGATGTATACGTATAAAAGTTGGAGGAAGAGATGAGAGTCGCTTTATTTTCTCGCTCCATTGTACGATGTATAGGTCATACGTGCGCTACACACGCGAGTGTATCGCTCGCGTTAGTATCAATGCGGGACGGAAAAGGTAATTTCATTCGAAATGTTTGTCGAGCTCGTATATACGAATCGAATCCATCGCAACACCTGCGCAACGTATGAAATTGACTTGTATATGGATACAACGAATTACACCCAAGTAATCGTCGCAATTAGTGCGGACCTGGTTGTTATTTAGTTGGCAAAGCATAAACAGATCAAAGTTTCATGCATATCATAAACACATGATTTTAATACGCGTAGTTCACGCGGTGGCTATGTTTGCTCTTGCGCGCACGTACAGTTGGACGGCTTTATCGGCGTTTGCTTACTTACTCGTTGCAGTCAGTTTACAGAGTACATACCTATACCTGCTCGCGAAAGTAAGGTATGGATAAAAGACCAGTACAAGAGTTTGTATACTACGAACCGGTTAAATTTTAAAATTAACTATGAAGGTACACTCTATTGGAAGGGAAAAACGAGTTGAAACATGTCGCATTCAATTTTATTCGAAGCGCGTTGGACTGGCGAGCGTTATCTTGTTACTTAATTTCATCTCTAATTCTGTTCTTTCGATACACCCATCCGGTAACTCTTGAAATGTCACCTTGTAAATCTCCAACAAGCTCAACTGGCCGTGCTCGCTATGGTAACCATCAGAAGCACAAGGAGTCCACAGTTCCCCGAAGTGTCGATGTGTACCAATGCAGCAGCCCCATAATTATCGTGCCAAAGGGTGTGTACCGCCCAACTTTGCACCCAAGACGGCGTCAACACACGGACCCGCGCGCCCCGAAGCTCCCCTTCCTCGATCCGCTTTCGTCTTCGGCGTCATCATTATGACTGTAGGTAATCGCCTCCCACCCCCCTTAAATGCGCGTCTCCATCTATTACCACTTGCGCGCGAGAGTATCAGCTATAGCTTTTCCTTCGTCTTGCCCCTATACGCACCTCCAACGGAGACGAGACGGAGTCAGTGGAGGCAGCATATTGAAATGTTTCGTCAATCAACTCAAACTAACCTCGGCGCGCGTTCGATTCCGACCCTCTGATTCCTCCCCCCCCCCCCCACCGTCAAAGTTTCTACAGTTGAGCGGGGAACGAGCGAGCAAGCGCGTGTATATCGAGAGAGAGAGAGTAGCGAAAAGGACATAGAGGAGGAGGGGGAGGATCGCTGCTGCTGTCGCAGTGACAGATAAATAGAAGCCCATGGCAGAGAACGCCAATATGTATGAAGTGTACGCGCAGCTTGTGTGTGTTTGTTTTCATATATATATATATATGTATACACCCCTTTCCACGAGTTTTACTCTCTCTCCACGGCGATTCGCCTCGTCCTTTGACAACGGAACTACAAACAGGTCCGTCGTATATAGCTTTGCTCGACCTCCTCCTCCTCCACCGCGTTCCGTTACACTCGCTCGCGCACCAACAGCTCAAAAGCGATTGTCCTCTCCTCTCTCTTCTTTTTACCGATCCATTTTCCATTTTTATTTCCGCCCCGGCGTATACATGCGACGCGCTTGCACGTGTCCTCCACCCCCGTTTTTTTTTTTTTTTTTTTTTTCACCCCCGCACCGTGTATAGTCACGCGGAAAATAAAAATGTGCTCTGTTTTCAAGTCTCATTGAATCAACAACTGTGATTACATGCAGGTACGCATCGGGGGTACGTTTGACAAAAAAAAAAAAAGGGTCAAATCTCATTCGTTCGCAATTGTGTCCCCCGGTGTTAGTTTCGCGCGAAAGGAGGAGGGGGGTGTACGGGATTGGAAAGTCTTTTTAATTTCCTAAAGTAGTTGCAGATAAGATTGCCTTTTCCACCTAATCCCCGGCGCGTGCACCAACATCCGCTCCCCGAACGGGTGTGTCTCGTTAGCCTGTTTTGTTCCCGCGTTCCTTTTCTTTTCCTCCTGTTTGTTCTTGCTCACTTTGTTACTCCAGTATTCGCGCTGGATTCTCGTGTATAACCGGGGCCACGGAAAATCGGTCGCCACGCTTTCTGGCTTTTCTTCCGGGAGGGAATCCGCATCCGAGGGGCTTTCGTCATTTATCCACCCAAAATGCACCTGCAATCAAAAATTGCCACTTCAATTAACCATAGCTGAGACGTGTACGTATTTTTTATTTTATTTTTAAGGGCACTCGCAATACAGGGTTTTCGGCAAAGCTACAAGCCACAACGAGAAACCCAATAACTCGCGGGGTGTTTCGACGGAGACGCGTTGGCGAAAGAGCAGCCCATTGAATGCGCGAGAAACGCCAAAAAAAAGAAAAAAAAAAAAAAAAAAACTCCAAGCATCAGAGAACTGCCGACGGAGTCGATTTACGGGACTCGAGCATTGTTTTGTAAATAAGGAAAGGGGGGGGTGGAGAAAAGAAGCCCGAAACCCTATACAACAACAGAAGAAGCAGCACCGAAGCCGAATACACACACATAGTACAACGCGGTACCTATAGCCTACACGGGCGAGCGGCTGCCGGCCGGCACCGAGAGGGGAAACGAGGCACGCGCCATTGAATCGACGATTTATCGAGTACCGGCGCACGCGCGACCGACTCGATAACTCCGTACATATGTATATACACACGAGCGTCCGAAAGCGCAGAAAGCTGTAGAGAAAGGGAGGTGGAGGGGGGGGGGGTCAGTATAGTGGCTGCTCCCTGCAGACGAAGGATAAATTAGAGTCCCCGGGAAAACCGAGATCAAATTACCGGGGCGTAAGCGCCTCCCTTTACCGTGTGACAACCCGTGCGTTACCCTCCCCTGCCCCGTTCTATGGTAATCAATATGCCATTCTACCATTGAACCTTCAATTAGCGTCACTTAGCTCGACAAACAACCCCCACCCCCTCATTTCCGCGATCAACGAGCAAGTACTAGGAGAGAAAAAAACAAGAGATAGAGACTTGTGGTGTAGCGTTGCGGAGATACGGGAATCCGATCTCTGGAGCAGCTCCGCCTGACCGGACGCTGACTCGCGCTACTTGCCGCGTATCGGCTTTCCCGTAAGTGCGCGGAGCTTCCTTTTTTTTTTTTTTTGTTTCACTTTGCTCTGTCGCAAACGGCGCAACGCTCCTCTTTGCGCTGCGTAACTCGAGCCTCTACGGGAAAGAACAGGAAAATTAGAATTCGTTGTGTGCCAATGTAGGCGCGCCCCGGCTAGTATACCTTTTTTCCTCTCCTTTTTCGCCACCGTGTCCTTTGGAGCGATACTTTGGGGAGAAAACAGTGTATCAATCATCATCCTCGAAGGAGGGACAAGAGAGCAACTTTTTCGTCGGCTCATCGTAATGAATTCATCAACCCTCGCGGTGGGCGATATAAAAGTTTCGAGGGACTTTTTTTTTTTTTTTTTTTTTTTTTTGCAAAGTATGGTTCTTCTTGATTAAACTTGGAGCTTTCTCTATTCGCCACATATTGTAGGTATTGCCATAGCCAAATATGTATAATATACGTCTCTTGGGTGTATAAAATACATTCGGGCCACGGGAAGGAGTGGGGATCAAAGCATAGGAGTATCAAAAACGTCGAGCGGGCAATCTCCCAGTTTGACGCTCGCGGGATTTGTGAAAGGTAATTGGTTCGATTTCGCGGGAGCAATGATCCGCGATAAGCTCCCGCGGGGAAATGGGATGCCGCCGGTTTATCGGAGGGAGCAAAAGACGCCGGTGTGTACACATCCTTGGGGGAGGCAGAGGATATATATATAGTTTACGTGGCATTGACTATCGCCATCAGCTGTAAGAGTTGTAACCAGACTCGCCAAAATCGGTCAGCTCTAACGGGGGAGCGAGAGACGATACTTTCTTGGGGGGGAGGCTGGTGTGACTCTGTCGCGCGTCGTGTAACGTACGTTATCTCTAATCCTCCCCTCGCTCTCCCTTCCCGTGCCCATTAAGAGAGAACGTATGGGGTGTACACTGCAGCGATTCGAAACAGTTATATACAGCCCAACATACGGGGTGGGGGTCCCTCTCTCTTCTTCTCCTGGTACGGATTCCCAATGTACAGCCTCGGATATCTTTTTTCGTTAGCCGTTTGGCCGAGCCAGCCACGTGGAAAGCTCATTCTTGGCGCGCGAAGAAACAGCCCTCTCCCTTCTTTGCTCTCTACCTCGCGAGATACGCTTGTTCGGCTTTTCCATTTCCGGGATTTTATCCGTTTCGGGCTCGATCTCTTCTCTTACGCAAGGTATAACCACGTTTGACGAAAAACACCCCTTTGGTGACGAATTTCGAGTTTTTACGAACAACCTTGGAGTGGGTGGGTGCACCTTTCTAGACCAATGACTCGTACGGTCGATCAAATACCTGTGAAAAGAAAAAAAAAAAAAAAAAAAAAAAAAAAAAATTACGGGAGGGGGCGAGACGTGTACATCTGCCGTTCCACCGCAGACACCGTAGTGGAAGCAGCACAGAGGGCCACTCGAGGGTGTCTCTCCGCAGTAGTAAACGGCATAATCGTTCCAGGGTTGTGGGGTGGCGTCCAAAGACCACGTCCCGGAGGGACCGACCGCAACGGCCTGTCGTCGTCTTGGCAATTAGTGGCGTCGAGTGGCCGATCGGGCGTCGTCCTTTGGCCCGTCGATGATCGATATTCGGTCGCTGCTGTTGCATGTCAAGCAAAAGGGGGGGGGGGTAGGGGGCGACTTTCGCGGTTGACGCGCGCGGACAGTACCAGCGAGAAAGAGAATGCGACGGCTGTCGCGGACAGAGAGGGTTTTTGGCAGGGGAAGGGGGGTCCGATAAGAGTGACGTGGCAGTGAAGGGCGATATGGCCTTCTGCTCGATCGAGTGCGGGGTATTATGCAAACTTGAGTTATAGAAACTTGCCGGATGACGTCGGTCTCGGGATACTCTCGCATACATACGTGCGATTCAGATAGCGCGGCTTGTTTTTTTGTTTTGTTTTGTTTTTTTTTTTTTTTCATGGTTTCATGCTTGCATGAATATTCTTTTTACAAAATGTACTAGAGTTACTGCACGGATTACATATGGTTATTTTGTTGCGTGCCGTTTCGTGAAATCATATTACGTGCAACGGGAGACGTTTTTGGTTGCAGGATTATTTCAGATTTTTTTTTAACCAAAAGTTTGTTTTTGACGAGCTCTGCACTTTGTTTTTCCTAAATGGACATACAGCGCTCGGGGCAAAATAATCACGCATGCTTGCTTTGTCTAAAAAATGGGGCGAATGAGGACATATTTCGCAATTAACGTTACAGAGCCCGCGATATTACACGTTCAATTACATCGGCTGCGGATGGAAGTAATTAACGGTGAACGGAAACGTAAATGACGTGGGCAATGGAAGAAAGGTAAATTCGATATCGATCAATTACAAAGTGATATTCCGGGGGTGGTTAACACTAGCCAAACCGACCGAAAAGCGACTTTGACAATTTCGCTCGTAACGAATTAAAACGTACACACGAAGGGCTGAAATTAATTAAACGCGCATTACACCGATATTATTTGATACAAAAATAAAAGGAAAATCGGCAACAGAGCCATTCGTTTGAGAACAATCGGAGACCGCACACGCTCGGTCGGTCGACCATCTGAAATTTCGAGTATTCGACCGCGCGTAATAAACGCCTCTACCCTCGGTTCACGGGAGCCCGATCTGCCCTCTCTCGATCATCGGCAGCGAGATGTAGGAGAAAAAAAAAAAAAAAACACCCAACGAAACACCGATCCCTCAAAAATCGAGCAGCGCCGCGGCACTTCCGATGCAGGCTCGAGTTAAAAATTGCGCCCCAGCAGCCGAACGTGCAGATACGTATACGCGCACCTATATAGGTACACGCATCGGGAGCTCGAGCGAGCTCATACACGCGAAAGAGTTTCGAAGAGGGGGGGGGGGTAGGAGTGCTGTAAATTGGATCTATCAGCAGCGCGTTCGAATGCTGCTATATCATGCCGAGGAGGGAGAGAAAGAACCTACTACCCCTGGTGAGTGTGTGCGGAGTCGGAGAGAAGGGTACACCATCTTTCAACGTCAGCACGGACCAGCCAAAGGATGGCTTGCCTGCGAACGCACACACAGACACAAGGACAAACTGTGTGCGCGAAACGTGGCAAGGGTGTGTGTGTGTGTGTGTGTGTGTGTGTGTATGCGTTTTTTTGCACTTTCACGGATAGAGGGGGACGCGTGTAGGTACGCGTGGGAGTGGATGGAGCACCGGTGCTCGATAGCCAATTCGGGTTCTTATGTGCCGCTTCGCTCGGTTGACTATCGCCGACTGATTAGGCGCGGCGGCTTCGATTTCTTTGTGATTAATCGTTTGTCGCATGCCACGCGTGTCCACCCCCCCATCCCTCTGTCCCCCGGGCTTTTCTGAAAAGTCAGCCCTTCTCTCCCATACATCGACGTTACTATATATGTATACGTGTATACTCGCTCGACTCTTTTTCTTTGCTTTTTTTTTGCCTCCCGTTACGTGTGTGTGTGTCCCGATGTCGCCCCATATGTGTACGGCCACGGATTTTCGGTCCGCGATATGACGCTGCGGAAAAAAAAAGACTCGAGAGTCACTTTTGTTTTTTCGCTCGCGCCAGCGCTCCCAAAGTATGCGAGCCATCGAATTTTTGGTTTTTTTCGTGCTCAGTCTCCCGACGCGTGCCGTAGCAATTTTCCACGGGAGAGGGGGGGGGGAAGCCGGGATTCCCGAGCCTGATCGATACACCGTTCAATCGGAAAATTTGCTTTTTATAAATTGCGCGTCGGTGTATACGTATACGCTCCAACCCGTGGATTCGCCCGATAAACTTTACATTCCTTTGGCGTCAAAATTAGCCCGGGAGATTTATTCGCCTCCCACGACCCCCTTATACATATCGACCGAGTCGTGCAACCCCGAGTGAAAAGACAATCCAAAGTCAACAGTGTAAAATCAGCGGGCGATGGAAAAACGCGTCCATCTCGTATAAGCTTCTTCCAACTCGATGCGCTCGTATTTCATATGTCTTTTTCTTTTCCACGTATACAGCTCTTTTAAAAACGTGATCTTCGTACCAAGGGCCAACAATCGCGCTCGAATTGAACGTCAGTGTATATATATATAGCAAGAGTAGTTTTTAAGTACAATAAGAGATAGAGATAGGGAGTGAGTTTTGTGCATCTGCCGCGAAATTGCGGCTTCGCGTTTTATCCATGTGTATACACCCGAGCTAATCACAACGCCGGTCCCTCCCTATCTCTCCCTCGGCTCTTACGTGCGCAATCTCTGTATCCACTCTCCCTCCCCGTTTTTATATACTTTGCTCTCCCTTTTCTCCCCCCCCTCCCCTCCCCCAACACTCGCAGATCCTTGATTTCTTCTTAATTGTACCTACGCTTGATCTTCCGACCAACTCCGCTGTACACGGGTGTACGGCTCACCTATATGTATGGGTGTGCTGCCAACACGAGCGAGTCCCGCGCTTAATTTTATTATTTTCCCTCGAAAAACACCGCTCGATTAAATCGCCAAAGGAGGGGGGGGATACAACTCGTATTCGTAACTCGTCGAGTTCGCAAGGAGAGGGCCACCTCGCGCGCGCGGTGAGACTTACGATTACGGTAGCAGAGGTGCAATTTCATAGTCAAACTTGTTAATGTAATCGCCCATCCCCACGAGGAATTTCCCGAATATGCAGCCCACACGTGCATGTATATATATAGCAACAAGGTCGGGGGATGGGGGGGGGGGTGGTGCTACGTGCTGCAATAATGACCGGCGCGGCAATTAAACAAATAAAAGCTCGTTTCGATTCAAGGGAGGGGGACTGTACTTCCTAATTCCATTTCCACCTTCGCCGGAGCAGCTTCGCTCTTGATCTTCCGTTGCAGCTTTCCTTATCGCATCTCATCCTCCTCCTCTTCCGCTTTTCGAGGGAGCGCGCAACGGAAGGAAGGAAGGAGGCTCGCTACGCGATCTCCAAGAGCGATCCGTGCGCCAAAGCCCTCTCCGGCAGCAGCCCTAATCCCTCGTCGGCGACGCTGCTACACGTATATACATATACACAACAGCCGGAGCTTCTCGTTGCACGCCCACGTGCCCTGCAAACGTCGGCCGCATTCAACCTCAATCCCCTCCCCCACCCTCACGCCGTGCCCTCTCCAGTGCTTTGTGCTCTCTCTCTGGTGCATCCCTCGCGCACCGAGTCGCCCCGAGTTAAGGAGCACCGAGCACGCGAGTTGCTCTCCTCCCACGCCTATATTATACACCCATCGCTTAATGGATAAAGCAATTGTGAGGGAGGGAGAGAGTGCCCCCCCCCCAAGTGAACGTCTTCATTGTCTCGATCTGGCAGTGCTTTCTCGCCTCGCCTCCCGCATGTGTGTATACACGTACGTGTATACTTAGATTCTCTTCTCGCTTGTGCACTGCAATGCTCGCCATATAAATTGTACACCCGTGCAAGTTGCCCCTATGCGACGATCCCGAGGATATTTGCCTATACATAGGCTGGTTAACGATTCGTCAAGCGCCAGTAAAATATCCATCATCAGCGCATCCTCCTTCTTCCCTCCTCCGTTTTTTTTCCTTCCTCTTTCGATTCTTCTCCTCTCCGCCCGACTTAGCCCTCTTCTCTCCCCCTACACGCTTCCACGGCTCCTCTTTCTTTTCGGAGCGCGTGGCCGACTTAGTTGCAAAGCGGATTACAGGCGTGTACCTTTACCCGTTCGTTCCCATATACATATATATATGTGTATACGAGGATCCGAAAGAGCGAAAAGCCGCTGGCAGATGGCCTCTTTGGAGGGGGGGGGGCTTGACTACTCCCTTTTTTTTATTCGCGCACGGCTTTCATCTCGCGCCATTCCGCGGGATCGGGACCACTTTTCCCGGCGCATCCTCCCGATCTCGAGTACACCTTTAGACCGTACACGTGCATTGTATGGCGCGTTAAGCCTCAGTTCACCGTTGAATCGTCGTTGGCGCTCTTTTTTTTTTTTTTTTCTTGATAAATGAAGAAAAAAAAAAAAATTAAATCAATAAATTGGTTATTATGCCCCGTGGTACGGTTTTAATGGTCCACTTTACCAGAGGGGGTGGGGAAGAAACTAACGGCGTTTGACGGCTGAAGTGTACCTGTACGTGTAATGTACGGTATATATATTATATATATGGTGTACAGGAGAGAAGGCATCGGACAAGGAGCCGGTAAGCTCGAGTGGCCCCCTGCACGGAGCGTTTAAGCGATAATCGCAACAGACAAGTCAATGCTCCGAATCGACGTTGTATCGCCCTCCCTCCAGACATAGAAGGGGGGGGTAGCATCAGGTGGATGAGTCTGAGCGAAGGTGATCGAGCTGAGCTGCAGGGGATTTTAGGGTTGATGGGGAGGGGGCAAGCGTAATCCCCGAGATTAGTACGAGTAGCGGATTAACGTCAAACGCCACGGCCTGGCACGCTGAAATCTGGTAATGCAGTAGGTAGGTATATATCTCGTTACGCCTTGGAGCAAAAGTTTAATCCAACCTCCAGATTTGACGCGATCCCCCCCCCCACATACCTATACGTGTTCGGTTGTTTGCCCAACCCGGCTCTCGGCTCCTTTTCGCCTTCCATCACCTTTGCGCTTTTGCCTGCACTCGCCGGGCTCTTTTTTTTCTCCTATTTTTCTCTCTCCGGTGCTTTGTTACGCCCTCGTGTGCGCCGGCCACTGCGAATTTCACGCACCACGTTTGTCCGTTTGCCCGCTCCATATACTCGTTGACTTGATTCGGAAGCCCGGTCCGTTTTTTTTTTTTTTTTTTTTTTTTTTCCAGCTGTTTGCTCGGGCTCTGTGCAATTTTCAGCTGACAGAGGGACACACCGCGTGGGATGAAAGGCCACGGTTGCGCTCCATTTAAGGGGTTGAGGGACTCGCTCCCTCACTCTTTCTCGGATTGTTTTGTTGTTGACGTTTTAAAACTCATGCGAACGAAAATTGAGACGCCAAGCGCATGACCGGGAGCGTATTAGAGGGACCGCGCGAGTTGTCGGGTGACTTTTTTTTCCTCCAAAGTGTACATACGTTTGACTGAGAAGGGAACAATATTTGATCCTTTTGAATCGTAATTAGGAAAATTTGAAACTTTCGGCTTATGTGGCTTTCGAGGTTTTTTTTTTTTTTTTTTAATACGGTCAATTTACAGCATTACTTGATTTTTCACAGATCAAATGTTGATCAATGGTCACATCAGTTTACAAAAAAACAATATGATAGAAATCTTTCTTATACGCTTTTAAAAAAGTTGCATAAATTGTTCAAGCTATCGTGCGATGAATCCAAAAATTCCCCAATAACCCAATGAGACAGATTTTGTTTCGCTGTAACTTTATTTAGATGAGAAAGGTAGAACATTAAAAAGGTAAAAAAATAATGCCCGACAAAACAGTTTTTTCCAAATAATGTTTGTTGAGTCAAAAAATAAATAATGATCCGTAAGCTTAAAATTGATTAGTTTCGATTAAATCTTACAAATTTTTACCGTTACTTTTTGTTTATCTTAGCCATTGTCATTTTGAAGTATAGTTCACATCATTGCTTTAACCACACAATAACCGAATGCCAGAAAAAAAAAAAAAAAAACATCCAATAAGTACATTGCTCCAAATTGAATTAGTATACACCCCGTGAGCTTATTTAGACTCCGTCCGACGCAAATGGATTCGTTCCACTCGAAGAGTCACTCCACTGGAAATTTATCGCCCGTAATCAAGCGTACAAGAAACCAAATTAATTGAGAGCCAATTCCAGGAAAATCCAGACTTTGGAAGAAGAAAGCAAGTCCCCTAATTTTTATCAGCCCTTTTAAAGCCGTGGGGGAAGTAGACCGTCGGAGATCGCCAAACTTCACCTTCACGACCGAGACTCCCTTTGAGCGACTATATACACGCAGCCAAATGTGACACGGCATTCTGCAACCAAACGATAATGCGTATACCTACGTATACAAATTAAGAAGCCTGCAAAGCAGAGCAGAGAAAGTACATTGGAGGGGGAGCAAATACGCTCGCCGCTTAATCCATCCGACGAAGTGGATTAGAAATCGCTCAACGCGCGAGTAGGTCCCGCGTGCAGATACACACACACACACACACGGCGTGTGTTAAACGTATACAATGCAGAGTCGGAAAAGCCCCGCGCGGAGGGACGCTAATTTCTCCCAGAACCGAAATTAAACTTGGCTGCTCCGTAGCTCGCCAAAACAAAGCTCGGCTCAATCGCGTTACACGTATATATGCATATATATATATATACACACACCACCCGTAATCGACGCGCGCGTGTGTGCAGCGTGTGCGCTTACCCCCGTGATACGTGCAGCCAGAGTCGCGCAATAATCCGGTTATAAGCGTACATCAGCACCACGCAGGTATACGTACAACAGTTGCCTTCGCGCTATTGTGCATATTTCGAACGTGTCTCTCTCGGAGACCCGCTCGTATACTTTGTTGCCCTGTAAGTTAAACTACCTGTATATGTCTGTATAAACCACTCTCGTATATTATGTATATACATACGTACACTCACGTGTAATCTGTGCAGAGTTGGGTGCAAAGAGCGATACGAGAAACTATATAGATATATATAGTAGCGCGTGGGCACCGATTGCCCCCCCCCCTCCCCCAAGCAGCAAATATATTTCCCAGCTCGGTTCTCTACCCTTTCTTCTCCGGGTACATATACATATATATCTCGCACCTGCCTTCTGTGTGTATACTCTCGGAGCTCCTTTCGCTCCCTCTAACTCTTGGCCGCCACCGCCCCGCCGCAACCGGGGAGTTTAAGCCCGATTTAATGGGGTGGAAACGCGGGGCTCGATCAAGTTGTATTCAATTATCCCTTCCACTTTCCGTGTACCGTATCGTTTGCCAGGCTTTTTTTTCCGTTCACGGCTTCCCTCGCCCCCCATTTCTTGTGTATACACATACACGTACACAATCTATACGAGGGTACGTATGTATAGGTACTGGCAGTCTCTGGGCTTTATTTCTTATTGTAGGTCAATTTGTATCGCGAAGCCAAACATTTTCTTGTGCACGAACATAAGAAGAAGAAGAAGAAGGGGAGTAGGAGAGAGAGGGAGGAAAAAAACTCTGCTCCTGCGGTGCATTGTACCAACGTAATGAAACTTTTGTTCACTTGGTGAAACTACAAAGATTATTGGGAGCTTTAATTATATGATGATCCGACATCACGAGAACAATCAATCGTATATATATTATGTACACAACTCGGGTATCGTAAAGCTATACATTGTGGGCCATCTCAATTTGGCGCGTTGTCATCTAAGGCCATGTTTAACGGGACGCCATGTAGATCTTATAGGATCAAACCCGTTTTGAATTACGTGTGGCACGCGGTATGCGGGTGACAGATCCAAGGCCGTAAAGATCACCAAAGTGCGTGCACCATAACGCCGAGCGACAGCTGGTCCCGTGCCTAAGTCACCGCGACGAATCCGGGGTGGTATACACACATACATTCCTCGCTAGGCAAAGGTGATGTGCATTCGCACCGTCCCCTGTAGCCCCTCGACTTGGCGTGCAATCGCGGAAAGCAACTTTCCCCCCCCCCCTCCCCTTTTGCGAGCCACATCGGTTGGTAAATACAGCGTAGCTTTATATGGACTCGCGTGTGCATTCGAAAACGGATGGGGGTTGGGTGCACGGCTTTTGACGAAGTTGCAATTATATATTGCAGCAGCGCAACTGCCAAACTCTCGCTGGCGGGAATTTATGCGCGGCGCACAGAAACTATCATTCCCCCCCCCCCCACAAATATACACACACTCCAGTGGTATCCAAGCAAGAACTGGCTCCGTTGCCGCGATAAGGACCTTCTCGAGTGGATTCGTTGGCCCGCGACAAACTCGGTTGAGTTGGTCGCGAGATGCGTGTGTCGCGGAGCTCTCTTCGAGCGCGTGATTGGTAAAAAGGGGGGCACAAGTGTCTATCTGCTCGCCCTTTGGGCTTGACGAGCCGTATATAATATGTACAGGCGTGGATTTCCAAATGGAGCACCCCCTCCCAATTTTGAAGGTGGGTCATATTTTTATTTTTTCGAGAAAGCCCATACAGAATGGCTCTCGGGCCGATGAGCGAGCGACTGGACCGTAAATTCAAACTGGCTCTGGCCAACTTTTGAGGATATAGGATGCCACTCCGAGTACTACCTCTCGCTTTTTCCCCAAACTTTCCTCTCCAACTTCACTGGGAAGGAAATAAGAGTCCGGGGGGTGCGCGTTATTCCATAAAGCGGCGTATGGAAGTCACATAGTTCGCGGAGGACGCGGCAAACTCCCGGAAAATCAAAGGGCCATTCACGCGGCCCGAAAGTTAACCGCGTTGTCTGGGAGTAGCGATGGAGGGGAAACATTCGTTTTCGATCGAGATGTACACAAACGTGTATATATACGTGTGGTCGTGGTCCAATTATTTTTTCGTAGAGTAACCGGTTCGCTGAAAGTGATGGCGCGCCCGTTGCCCTCGTAAATCAGAGCTCTTGGGGCGGGCAGTGTGTGCGTCCCGTTGACCAGTGGAGCCGACGTCTCGGGGGGGGGGGAAAGGAGAGAAATGCCTCGGCCGAGTCGATTTCTGAGCTGGTGCGCGCGGCAAGGGGATTTTCACGGCCTCTTGACTCCATATCCTTTCCACGTTCCGGCTAAACTTTTCTTTTCCGTAAATTAAATTCTTACGTCCTAATGAAAACTCGTTTGCGAATTGTATCTTGCTCAACTATGTCGAAAATCCATCGAAATATTCCAGCTGCTCTATCTCTCCCCAGACTCTTAGAAGAAATGCCTTTTATATACATATACACATATACCTATCGAGGAAATGAGCTTCGACTGAACTTTCGTTTAACTTTCCTTTTTTATTTCCTTCGGGACTTCAATTTAAGGTATGGTACTGTCGGCGTCAGATTTGACCTTTGTCGAAGCTTGGGATTTGGTTGAAATTTTGTCGAGTTTTGTGGAGAAAAAATTAAAATAAAAACATTTCGTAAAAAGTGCCATTCGGATGAAAAAGAAAAAGTCGAGGAACGCAAATATGGTGCTCGCGGACCCTTTTTCGGACGCTAAAAATTTATGTTTGTTGGAAAAGGAGTTGGGCGGGTTGTAAATTAATTTCAAATACCCGTACTTCAAAGCACAAAATCCAACGCCTAATGATGCCATGGTATTTACATGCATATACTGGCAGAGTCAAACGAGGGCTGCGAGCGTACACTTTACTGCGTAGCGACGCGTTGAAAGTACCATTTTAAAAAAAGAGTTTTTCTACAGGACTGTAACGAACAAATTTTTTTTTTTTTCTTTGCAGCTCTGGAGATATGTATTTGTCATAATACACGTTATAACGAGCACAACATGTACGCGCCATTTTAATCCTACGATGTACATTTTTTTTTTCTTTCTCATTCCAATTAGGAGGGGTTATAATATTTCTCGACCGTTGGGCACGAAAAAAATCAAACAAAAACCATCAGGTCGGAATAACATAGAAAATAAAAAAAAGAAACCAGTGCTTTATTAAAAAAATTTTTTTTTTATTTTGTAGAAAATAAGCATCTATTTTTTCATAAAATAACACTGCAAAATTAAGCTTTAACTTGAGCTCATTATCGATAACAGTAAATTAAACTATATATGTAAAATTTAGCAGATACGCAACAGTACGTTAACTGAGAGTATTTGACCTATGGTGTTGAGGTACCAGTTCAGATGACGGTATTTCCAGTAGCCCAATCACACTTTCTCTTGAAGTTTCTGTGAAACTTTCCCACTGTTTCATAATGATAATCATTTTGGAAAACAAAGTTGTTAATTTCGCAAAAGATATACGTACAATTTAGCTCCGATGATAAAAATGAATTAAATGCACACTTTTAATTTAGCCGTATACCTCCCGTTGCCCCACACAAGAAACATTACCGTAGAGAAAAGTTTTTACTCTGTATCTGTTGATTTGAAAGCTGCAAACGTCGCAACTGGTGTCGTTTTGGCACCACCCTTCCGCACAGTGTACAAGCGCGTGGGCTGTGCAAAAAAAGCCCATCCAGTATTCTTTTGAGAGTTTTGTTACCCCGACTCTTTGAACTTGGTTTTTAACGTCGTTTTCATTGCTGAGCCGTTTGTGCTCTGCTTTCATTTCGACGCATCGCATTATCTGGATGCTCACCCTCGCGTGCTTTATATCAAAGCATAGCGTTCAGGTATATACGTCTATGGAAGGGCGATAAAAGTAATAAAAAAAGTGACGAGAGAGTGGTCGGCCGGTGCACAACTTTGACGCAAAATATGACAAACGCACTAAAACGGCGTGAATGTGCGAGTGCTGCGCGCTGTTGGTTTAGCAAGATAAAATTGCTCGCAGATCATCTCCGATGGCGAACACAAGTTACCAGCTGTTTTAAAAAATCCTCAGAAATAAATAACGAGTTTTCCTATACTTACGGCTAACTACGGAAGTTGAAGGAAATTTTTTATGATTTTTACAGACTTCATTCATAAGGTACAAGTTTCTAGCTGCTTTAATTATTAATTCTACTCTTCTATTCTTAACCGCAACTTCTGTTCAACATTTAAAGTTGTATTATGCAGTTGAGCAGATGCTTCAAATAGTGTTATCAATGAAGTATTGGACATCCGGTTAGTGGAACTTATAAATCCCTTTTGCAGGATTGTAACGATTTATTTTCGTATTGAAAAGAAAAGGTCAGCGAATGTACTTTACACCAGAGCTCCTTCCTTCGACTTCCTCTGTATACACGTACAATAGAGTATGAATCTGGTGATACATACGTATCAAAAAAAAAAAAAGTTAAATTTAAACTGCTAGTACTACGTTGACGAGTATTCCCCCCCCCCCCAAAGCAAAATGTTGTTAAGATTTCTGATCTGAAGTGTCTCTTACTCTTTAACCATGAGGCACCAAGTACACTCTGAGATTTTGTCTAAAATTGCCAAAAAACAAGCCTGGCTCATTGCGCCGTTTCTCTTTGAGCCGTTGCAAACACGCACCAAAACCCGAAGCCCTTTAAAACCCACCCAGCCTCTCCCCCGATCAGATAGCCCCAGACGTGAAACAAGTAGTACCGGCACGTTTTGGTCAGACGCGCAGTCAGACCGGGTAGTGCACGTGTGTGTACGTATACAATAACGCGAGTATAATACGCGCCGTTCAAAAGGACGCCCGAGAGAGAGCATAGGACGGGGAACGAACAAACAGCTTTGGCCGGCGAAACTCTTGAAAATTAAACCACAAGTTAAGCAAGCAGTCGTCGAGGGTGCCCCCCGGCTCCGTCCCTCTGTTTTTCTCGGGCCCCTCCCACCCTATCGCCCGCTTAGTGGCAAACTCTCGTGTACCCTCCCGAGCAATGTAAGTATATTCGCGCGGGTGCCCCAGTATTCTGAGCATTCCGGGCGACGGCAAGTATGCGAGGGGCTTCAAAGCTCAGCCCCAGGGCTATACGGTGTGTGCCTCGTCCTCCTCTTTATATCCTGCCTCTCCCTTCCGAGCTACACTTCGTTTATGGAGTGTTTTCCTGCTCCGGTGCATGGCCCCGAAATATGCCGGATACTTTTGTTTTTTCGAGAGTCGAAAAGTAACGGCACCCTTGGGGATACCTCAAGTATCTTGTGTGCCACGCAAACTCAAAAATCGAGAGTTTCTCCGTGAATCTAAACGTTTCGTCGGTACGTTATTTTTTTTAAACCATAGCGGTGTATTGTTGCAATTATGTAAGATAAATGGATTACAAGTAACAACAACAAAAATGATTTTTTTTTGCAAAAACATCCAAGGTATATGAAAAGAAAATTTTTTTTAATTTTCGTAGATTTCCTCGTATACCTATGCATCTCGTAATCAGGAGCAAAACGATTCTTTAATTAGGGAGCGTAGATTCAGGCCATTTTATGAGAGCACCGGTCGCGCATACAGGTGCTCCGAATGGGTTAATTACCCGGTGTAATTCAACGGTGATACTTCAGCGGATTAATTATAAACGCGAGATAGCCGTTCCTTTTGGGGGAGAAAAAAACATCCCGCACAATTTTCCTTCAATGGTAACCAACGATTATTAAAATTAAGGGAAATTTAATATCTACAACTACATCCGTGGACCATTGTGTTGCTGACAGTTTATCACCTCCTCTCGGCGCTCAAACATCATTGTTCGGCTTTTGTCGCTCCGAAGCACCGATAAAACAACTATACCTATACTCGCGATTTAACGATAAATTCACGGAGTACGTAAAACCCCGGGTCGCCAAAGTTCGGGCAATAAGCGCTCGGGCAGCGTCAATAATTCCAGAAGCGACGGTCAACTCACACCCTATACTCCTTTCAGCGTCGCGCGCGTGTTCAGTATTGCAAAGGCGACGACCAGCAATGCCGCCATGTGTCCCAAAAGTATATCCTACCTCCCAAGGGGGGGTGGGGAATTCGAGGCTATACTGCAGTAGTGGCACTGTACGTGTAGTCCGGCATTCGGGAATTTTACTCGCAGTCGAGGGACCAGTAGCGGGGGGTCGTTAAGGCTATAGGAAATCACCGAATTAACACTTTGGCTACACTCGGCCAAACCGGACGTTCCGCCCCATCCCCTCCCACTGTGTACGGAACTCAGTTCTGTGATACACTATCGCAAATTATATACATATGTACGCGGCGTTGTTGCGCTATCGTCGTTTACACGAGACAAAATGAAAAAAAAAAAGAAACATCGCTGAACTTTCGTTAATCCGCGTTCAAACTTTTCGTTTTGGTCCTCGGGTTCTCGACAGGAAAGACCTTATTTTTTTTCCCCATCTCTCCGTTGATTTCGCTAACCATCCAAAGTATGCCCGAAGAAACTATTCGCTCGCTATGGTTGTTGTTGCGCGCCCGGGAGCTCTTCCTCATCCTCGGAAGATTCACGAAATAGCGATGGCATAATCCGCGTACAATGCGAATACCACCACGCGGTGTATATATTATATAGTATGGAAGGGCGTGCTCGGTGTGTGTATAGGCCGTGAAAAAGGAGGAGTGAGAGAGACGGGGGGGGGGGGGCAAAGTGACCCCTCAAAGGACCGAAAAGTGCCGCGCACGCGAAAAGCTCCCTCCGGTCGGTGGCGTGAATTCAATACGTTTACGGGCACTTGCCAGGCTCGGGATTTTCTTTTCCCGAGCCTTTGTCGGCGACTTTTTCGTCGACACTGCTGTATACCCCCGGTCACGGCCGAGTGAACCTTTTTTTCTTTCCCTTACTTTTCCGAAAAAAACAAAAAAACAAACAAAACAATAAAACAAAAGTGCCCGAGTACATTTCAGTATTTATAATTGCGTCTTGTTTGCCCCGAAATTCTTATTAAAATTTCGAGGAAGGATTTTCCCCCCGAAAGCGGAGTAAACCACTCGAGGGCAACTAAAAAGTGTCGATCGGCGCGCAATTTCGGTTCTAAATTCCAGGCACAATTGGGCGCGCTAGAAGGAGGTACAATATACATGTATACATATATAGTATATGATTCTCGAAAATTTCCTTCGTCTCCGGCGAACTTTGTTCTCTCTTGTGCCGGTGCAATCTGGCGCGCCAGTATTATTTACCAGCCCGAGGGCCCCGGGGCTCCGATGAGTGTCATTAAAAATTTCGATGTAAATTAATTTACGGAGTAAAGGGATTTCGCCCCCCCCCCTCCCCTGGGAGAAGGAGGTCCATAATGGCTCGGAAAATATATAAAGTTCCCGCGCAGTTTGCCCCCTCCTCTCGCGATATAACCCTTTTACGTCTCTGCTGCCGCCGCGCGATGGCAAGCTCGCTAACCTTCAACTTCCACCCCCTCCCACCCCCCGGTTTTTCCTCCCTTTGCTCCGTCGACGCGCTCGTTTCAGAGCTACGAAAAGGCTTAGGGGCATTATACAGGGGGACTTTGTGTCGCGCCACTATCTTGGGTAAACAGGCCCGGCGCACCAGAGCTCGATACACTCGCAATACTTGGTTGTATATATCCAGCCCAAGGACTCCCCGTTGCATATATATATATGTACACCCCCTTGCAAGTTGTGAGGATTTCCGATCTCGGTATAACATATTTCGGCCGCGAGGATGATGAAATTGTTGGCCCCGGTGTCGCTGCAGTCACGCGCTCGGAATCCTCGAGTGATGCCGATACACGTGTATAACGGGGGAATCCCCGGCACTCGAGCCTCCGATCGGTATGCTCGCCGTTCTGAAGACGCACGGGGTATAATATATATGTATATGCCGGACCGTCCGAGACGCCCCCGATTTCCTTGCTCGCTATTGAGAATCGCTCGCCGAGCGCCTCCTGGTTCCCTCGATCGGACATTTATATATGTTGCGCTGCGGGACCACGTTCGCGGGATTTTCCGAGAAATGACGCAGCGCAAGATTACGAGCAAAGCGTGTGTATTTCAGGGTTGAAAAGTATACAAGTTTGCCGTAAATCTACAAAAAAAAACTCGGGAGCGTGTCGACGACTCTCCGCGGCTGGATTATACACGGTACAACGGGCATATTTATGCAGCGCTCGAGGCACGTATACTGTTTTTTTTTGTATTATCGAATGACCCGAGGATTATCGGTATACGATACAGGTCGCGCCGCGTGGGCTGTACCGATCAAAAAGGATGCAACGAAAAACCGGGCCACCGTACCCTTGTTCCTTCCACGAGATGTATTGCGCGTTCGATTGAGTATACATATATATACATTGACTTCTCCGGCAGATGAGTCGCTGTATTTGCTTTGGCGAAATTAATCGACACGGCGGTGCATTACGTGTAGGCCGCGATTTCCATCAGCCTCCCGGAGAAGCCCAATCATCTCACCTCGGGGAGTGGGGAAAAAACAAGGGAGGAAGGAACAAGAGAAACGGGCGCAGGAGAGGGGGAGGAAGAAAAAAAATATGTACGCCGCTGTATGCAGCCGTAAAAGTGTGGGTAAGGGTACGTGTGTATATATATATATGCGCGGGCTCTCTCGGCAATATCCGGCGAGTCGAAACGGAAGCCCGATTCGTTTCTATCGCCGCGTCACCGAATACGTGATGGAACTCGCCAAGTGAGACCTTCCCGTGCGCCCTCTTATGACGGAGCATTGTTCCGTTTTACTTGCTCCGTAGCAGCAGGCCACTCCGATATTTTATACATATATATACTTACACCCACGAGATGTGGAGAGGAAAGAATCTCTTCCATGCTCGCTTTTTTTCTGCAACCATATCTCGCGGGGAGGGGAGGAGAAACGGTAATATTGCCGTAGCTGGGTCTTCCGCGATTTTTAAGAAGATGGAAGGGGCCGATCGAAGACACATACGCGTGATGTCCGTACGCCTCGGTGCCCGAGAGACATGTCTCGGGAAAATTGCGTTGGACGCGCGCTCTTAGGAGGAAAGTACGACTTTTTGGTGTATGTACATGTTGCACGAGAGAAAAGACCCCTTTCTCTTAGCGTTTCTACACCCTTTGTTTTCTACTTGGCACTGGGTACTTGTTTTAAATAGTAATATCGGCATTCAATCGGAGCTATACGTATACGTACACTCGCCCGCTCGACTCGAGCTGGAAAAGGTAAAGGGTGCGAGACCACTAACGCGATAATTTCGAAAGGGGTCCCCTTTGCTTTCGCAATATTCGAGACTGGAAGCTGTTAAGGTTTTTTTTTTTTTTTTATTAAAATAGAGCGCACAGTATATGGTACAGCCAAGTAAGTACCTATACTGTGAAAATTGTGTATCTGTTGAAAAAAAGGTAAATTTTCACGACTAATACGAATATTTATTACGGTCATTTATCGCCGTCTGAGATGATACCCTTCAGTCGAGTTGAACAAACTGACATCATAGCGAGCCACTGTTAGAGTAAGTTGTAATATTATTGCAAAAAAAAAAAAAAAAAAAAACTTCAACATCGTCCCAACACTATATAATATGTATAAGAAAAGCCGCAGCCCCTCATATCTCTCTTTGTGCCAAGCTACAATATTATACGCCGCGCCACTTATTAATAGGTACTTCGACTCGAAAAGCTTAAACGAAATTCTCGTCCCGTCGAATATTTAATAGCTGAGCCGAAATTTTGTATTCAAGGCCCATGTAAACTAAGGCTTCGAGAGTTAAATCACGGAAATTATACCCTTCGAGCACTTGTTTTGCTTTCAATTTCACGTTTGTTGCAAACATTTTTTCAGTACTCAACGTTGTATTGTCTATATTAAGAATAAAATATTTGGTATCTCAAGCGATTGATAGCTCCGCTGGTCGACATTCCGAGAGGCACCTTGTGCCAAACGACTGGGTACAATAATAATTATACAGTCGAAGACCACTGAATATTTTTGACGCATATTTTTCCCAATTTGTCTTCTCCCTCTTTCTTTTTTTTTTTTTCTTTTTTTTTTTTTTTTTTTTTTTTTCTCAAGACTTTTTACAGGACACAAAACCTTATACATCAGATTGGGCTTTATGCTTAGAGATGTAGTAGGTTTTCAAGCATCAATGATGGCTCTATACTGTGAATCCTGCACTGCCTCGTATCGCGTCCTAATTGAAGAGTCCCCTCCTCAAGTAAAAAACACAAGCGTGAAGTTTATACCTATGCACTTTGCGATGGATTAGTATGTGTATACATCCGAACGTATATAAATATAAAGCATCAGCGAGCAATCCCGTTAGCTCGGCGCATTGTGTATATACCTAATGTATAAGACGAAAGGCAATCTTTTCGCCCCCGACGTCGCGTGAAAACTCGGAGAAACGCTTTCGTCGTCGGCGTACCTGCTTCGCCGGTTTCGCACGCGCGCGCCAACCTATATAGGACACGGAAAAACGAGGGTGGGAGAGAGAGAGAGACGCGATGTCTTCCGATAGTAGTCGGCTAACTTTGTTGCCACGCCAAAGAAAGCGCGAAGCTTTCGTTTCCCGCGAGCTAACGGAGAGAAATTCCGGGGCCCCCCCTCTCACCCGCCCTTCGCTCTTGCCGTTTCCCGGGCTTTTGCGGCTCAGCCGATGGATATACTCATTCTTTTGCTTTTCTCCGCTGCTGCTTTCTCCCAACTCCTTCTTTTTCGCTTTTTTGCTATCAACTTTCCGTAGCGATGGATGATGCGGTGTATAGGCGAGAGAGAGCTCTCGGGGGTTCTGTTGTTGAAAATGTGGCTTTTCGGCTGCGGCCCTTTTTTTCGAGGCAAAGACTTTAGAATCGGATTTCGCGGGGCCGAGAAAATGGGAAATGAAAAGCTCGATCCCACTCATATGCGATTCCCACATTCGGTGTTGGATGGGAATTTCGATGTCGGATACGGGGAAAATATTGCTGGTGACGGGTGCTTGAATTTTCCGAGTGTCTTTAATTTTCGTGCTTTCCGAGGAAACAGTTACAAAGCTCAAAACATGTCCCGGTGGAGGTGGCGCTTTTTTTTTTTTAATTCCCCGTGTAATGACAAATTTTCAGTACGCCCATACTGTTTTAACTGAAAAATGAGATGCTCTTGCATACCTTCCCAAAAATTCATAATTAATTCGAATGAATAAATACACTTTTATTATTCTCGGAAAAGCTGCGTCGCAACAAAGATCTTTTTGTTACTTATTCCGCACTACTGTACACGAGTGTTGGAAGGGTCGCGAGGAAAAGTTGCAAAATTGTCGAGGACCAAGTGAAATACTTATTAGGCGTCATTAAAACTTGTCTCCAAAACATTTGTATACGGAGCGTACATGATATTTTTCTTATTAAAAAAGATGAAAGAACAGCTCCTCGCTATGATTTTTGCTCCGATGAGAGGGAGCTATCGATAAACCAGTCCCGGCGAATACTCAAAGAAAAAATCATCACAAAGCACCGGACAGCAAAAAAAGGTCAAATCTTCTGAAAGTCGCGCCCAAAGGAATTTAAATGGACTTTTGTGAAAAAGCTGTTTACACCGGGTATTATAAAAGGTGGCCAATTAAAAAAGTAAAGCAGCCGATTTGCTCCGCGAAAAGCTCTTTCACCGAGCGAGAATAAGCCCCAGGGGGACGACCAAATTTTTCTAAAGTGAAAGAGCGCGCGCATTATTTAGCTGGCAATGAAAATTCATGGACTTGGTCGACTGCTCCTTTCGCGCCCAAGCGAGCGTATATGCGCGCACGAGTTGTCGTCGCGGGGAGAGAGCAAAGATACGCCGGCAATTGTGATGAGAAAACTCGCGAGAAAGTTCGGGAGACGCGGCTCGTGTCGATCGAGCCTCGCGGAGCTCCAATTTAGCCAACTCTCGACACCGCGCCCTGTGCAGTGGGTAAGTAAGTATTTGCATCGAATCACACCCGAAGGGCGTACACGCTGATTTTTCACGGACACGCATAGTTATGTGTATAGGCGTACACGGCAAACTTTGTGCGGTGGTGCGCTCTTCTTATAATGTATAAACCCATAGCTTTCTCTCTTCTGCTTCGACAACCTCGGATATCCCCTCCTTGGCCCTCGTTATTGTGCGGATTAGTTTGTCCCGTGGAGCACCTACCTATGAGCCGTTCCGTGGGTTACGGGGGCGCACTGCAGGGCTGTAATCTCCATATACTCCGCGCACTTAACTTTGGAAAGGCGCATTAATGAGGAAGCTAGAGCTTTTGGGTATGTACTCCTGTATATAAATCCATACGCCAAAGATTTATAAAATGCTTTTATCCGAAATAAGTGGTGTAAAACGAATTATTGAACAATTAAAAGTCAGTCTGAGTGAATCTTTGAAGATTATATATTGTACGATAAATTTTATGGTGAAAACTTGAGCAACTTTTATCAGTTCGGTAGTTGGTTTACAAATGTGGTTTACCGAACAGCACTCAACAGCAAGATGAAAAACTGTATTTCTTTTTTTGTTAATATTTTTCCAAATTTAAAAAAAAATCACCCATTTGCTGATACGAGTTGACATTTTTTTGGTTTTCGGGAGAGTAATTTGTCGGCCCATCTTACGTGGGTTTCCAAACAGGGCCTCAAATTAGTATCAATTTTATATTGACGGAAACCTGTTTATGGTTCAAAGACAAAAACATACTCAACACCCATTTCAGCCATTTGGACAAAAAAATCCAACACTCCCGAAACCCCTACGGAGGAAAGTTCGTCAAACCATCGAGCCCAATAACCCAAGTCTCCATCGCAAAAGGTAAAAAAGCCGACGCTCAAGGGATATGGCCCGGCCACTCGTACATATATACTCCCGAGATATTCAAATTCACGCGGCCCGTCCGGCATCGTCAGATCCATCAGCGCCCGTTGCGCCTATATATATATGCGCTCGCGTGCTGCAGCCGAGATATATTCGATTAGCCGGCGGCGCGGCAATCCAATCGACGGGCGCTCAAATTATCGGCCCCTCGTTCCGCCAATTTTCTTCCTTTTATTCATCCTCCGCGAGCTCCATCGCTCTTTCGGACCTAACGCTGTTATCGCCGCGTTCCGTCTCTCTTCGCTCGTTTATCACTCCTCTCTCTCGCTTTTTTTCTCCAAAAGAGGCGGACAGGTCACGAGCACCTCGTCCTCTAAACTTCATACTCCACACGACGTGTACATTACAATCGTGCCTTTTTAACTCCGCAATACATATACTCGATTCCACGGACGAGCTTTTTCAAAATTTCAATCAATGGCACCCTATATCTCGGGATTTCGCAGGATGATTTTCAATCAAGTTAAATTTTCAAAGCTCGGTCAACCAACCGGTAACAAATTAATGATGTTGGCGCCAAAGTCGTGCTTATACTCGTGTGGATAATATACAAACAATCGCAAAAGAGAGAGAAAAAAAACGGCACTGTAGGCATCCAGTCGGCCCTATATACACACACACACACACATATATGTTGTGACCTTTGTAATCGAACAAACGGATCCCCCCGCAGCGGCCAATTCAGTTTCGCGGCGCCTCCCGGTAATTGCGAGATCCGTTTAAACTACACCCCGGCGCTATTATCCACTTGCAGGAGGGTCAGGCGTCTGGAGAGAATACCTGCACCGCACACAGGGCCCCCCCAACTTTCGGGCGAAATCGACAACGTACACGCCCACACGAGCCAACTTATCGGCCCGCGTGCTCGTTCCATTCGGAGGCTCGCGGAAGCGTTTGGGTGTGTGCACGTATATATGTCTCACGGAGCCCCGACTAAATCATACGAAACCCGGCCCGCCGAGTCCTCGTACTTGTGTAACTGTAGTGTTGCTTGGGCTACCTGCAAAATAATATTCACGCGGTGCAAAAAATGTCCACTTATACATAAATATACTAAACCGTACATTACACTGCGCGAGAGGCCATTGCGGAACTGTTTAACACATATAGGTACAGCTGTCGTTGCGGTTATTGACGTGTGCACACATGACGCGCGGGTTATCGATAACGATTTCCCTACTCGCTCTCCCCCTACTCGATGGGCCCCCGACGGCATTTTCCGACACTACTCTCCCTATACACGTACGTAATTCTCTCTCGTACAGGGAGAGAACGGCCGCTGCAGCATCTGTGTGATCTCTAACTCTGCCGTTGAAGTCGTCATTTTCGACACTCTTCCCTCTTTTGGTACTGTAATGTACGTAATTTTATCGTAAATTGTTACTATATTATATATCCGCGAGATGAACATTTTTTTTTTTTTCTTCCATAAGAGTATAGATTATACATTAGTGTTGGTACGCAGTCAAAATGACTGTCTCCATTGTAATACGTGCCATGAATAAGTTTCAAAATTCAGTGGGTACATCGACTCCACTGGTTACACATACGTATAGATACACTCAAAAGGCTGCTCTGCTCACTCGCATTTATATATATATATAACTTGTGTACAGCAAAGAGAGGAGGAGAGGATGGAAAATGGCAGGGAATGTGGCAGGGCCATTCGTATGCATATGTGTGGTATACGTATGGTATAAAGAGCGCATTGCCGCAATCGAGTTTAAAGTACCCTCTCGGGACGCGCCGTTTATATATATATATATCCTCCCCCGGATTGCGCTGCTCGCTGCCGATAAAGATTTTAAAATCATCAACGTTTGCCCGCCGCCGTTAACAGACCGACCCGATTTTTCATTTTTGTCACTCCCGATCGGTGTAGGGGTACATTTTGAAATGCACTTTATTTATATGCGCCCGACGTTTTTCCTTAAAAAAAGAAAGAAAAAAAAAGAAAAAAAAGCTTGGCACCCAGGCTCGAGTCCGCAAAAAATATGCGGTCCGTGCGGCTCTTCTCTTTTTCTTCCCCCAAGACTATTTCGCCGCAACGCGTGCATCGGATCGCGGAACGACGTCTCCGCCATCGGCATATACATATACACACGTGTACGAAAGCTCGCGCGTCGCGGCGGATCAAGCTCGCTCGAGCGTATATTATCAATTTCGCGCTGCCGGCGATATTTCCGGGGGGACAAACCGCGAATGCAGGAATTTTCACCGAGATGTGCGGGGCTTATTTTTTACCCGCGACGCGTCGTCAATGCGGGTTATTGGAAGGATTTAACAATTTTTCCTTTTTTTTTTTTTTTTTTTTTTTTTCTTTTCTACGGGCAACCCAAGAATGTAACCATCAGAGAAACTTTGATAAACTGCATTTTTGTCACATTTTTGTTGGGTGCGCGTGACCTCGTTCCAGAGTACGATTTTCAATATTTTTTCCCTCGCTCATTAATCTCTCGGTAATTAATTGAGATGTATATATATATGTATATGGAATATTCCCCATCCACCAATGGAATGCCAATAAACCGGTCCCAGACGGCCTGCCACTATTATATATACAATATAGGCCGCACGTGCACGAGCAATTGGATAACGATAATTGATTACACCCCCCCACGCTCTCGGCCCTGCCCTTTTTTTTATTTTTCATTTTCACGCGGTGGAATACAATATGTATATACAGTATATTGTACGTACATAAATATACTCACCTATACGTCGGGCAAATCGGCCGAGTAATTATATTTTCTTTTACACTTTACTCCTGAGAGGAAACTGTACTTAAAATTCATCCCTCGGCGGGAATGGCGGATCCAAAGGTACGTATGATATAATGTTTAATCAGCGCGAAAAGAGCATACCTGCACGTTGGGCCATCAGCGAGGGGATATATTTAAATCGGGAACGGATCGCAGAAGCGGCACATTGTTCCCTCATTATGACACGCGACGATGACCATCCTCCCTCTCGGCGTGTCCGTAACTGGACGTCCCCACGCGTATATATGTATATGCATATAGTCCTACAATTGCAGGGCACTGCAGAGAATGTAGTGCGTCGGGTAGGCACATATATATATATATATATATATATACACATCGTGCAGAGGACAGCCGATGATGCATATACGAGGGGCTGTTGACACGCCGTAGCGTCATAGTCAGCCTCTCCGTAATATACACACCACCAGCCCTCTCTTTATTATCTGTCTCCGTCTCGCCGGTGGTCCATTATATTATGCACCCATACCACCGTGTACAGTGTGTGTGTACGCCGATCCACCTGCCTCTCGGGCCCCCATCCACCCCAAAACCTACCACCATTTGCCAAATTGGGACAATATACATATAACTGAGCGCCCGCGATACCTATGTATTATATATATGCCTAAGTAGCAGGCGTGCATTATGATAATTACTGGTCTCGAAGCTAAACAATCGAGACCACGAGTGCGCGCGTACAATCGGTAAGTTTAATTGGGCCCGATATCGTTGGATCCTGTGTCGTGTATATTATACAATATTGGTATACGCGTATATGCACGAGTGGAAATCGATCAATACTTATGTGTCTTTAGGCTGCTGTGCGCGTAAAATGAACCGCAGTTATTACAAACCGCGTGGATGTAATTGTGAAATCAGTGTTAAACGGGTTATTGGGTTACTTTTTGTTCTATTTTATACCCGTGAGGTAACTTTGGAAAAGCTCGATAATCTTATGGGGCTGTAACTACAAGACATGTTTAATCGTTTCGACGAAATTCGATAAAAATAGTACGCCTGTGCATGTATCCGGGAAAATCTCCGATAAAGTACAGGCGAAATCGTCCACGACTACAAAAGCTCAATTAAAGATGGTGTGTGTGTGTGTGCGATGAAACCCCCATGAGCACGAGGATGATCATCGCCGCGCGTTACCATACCGTCTATACGTTATACGTATACTCGTTACACCCCATAGGCTATTTATACGCGTGCGATGATGTTATAATGAGGGACGAGACTTTTTAACACCAAGAGGGAGGAAGAAAAGTTGTAGAGTATACGCGTTCGCGTAGACATTCACACATATACGATATTATACTATGTAGCTGAAGTCGATTGTCATTGGCAGTGTAGTGATGCTGTGCGTTTCTCCGTTGACTGGATCCGGTCGGGCACGTCGGAAGTTTCGCACCTGCCGGACCCGCGATTTCCCTCTTCGTATAGGCACGGGGTATACAACATGCATTTCTATATCTGATTATCATCGCGTACCAACTACTGCGACCATCCGCGCACATCGGTCTTTCCATTTTTAAGCCGATGGTTTAAATGCACGCGCGTTTTAATACCAACAATTAATCGTGCATAATAGTGCGTCATTGCATCGAGCGATTCCAAGAAAATATGCTTTCGAGTACAATCGTGCGATTATTGCAATCAAACGTGAGTGTGAAAACAAAGGGCAAACAAATATGAGATCAACTCTGCGCTTACGTATATATGGAAGCGAAGTTGTTTTTTTTTTTTTTTTTTTTTTCTCTTTGAATCCTCGTTACGTGGAAACTTTTTTCTTTTTTTTATCAACTGTACTAATTGTTGATGCATCAAAAATAACAGAGGTATTAAAACATGAAAGCTTCGCGTACATATTATATAGGTACACAACGCATAAAGTATATTTGCGTTTGATGTTAAAAACCCTGAAACGACATTGATGCAACCGTCATTGACGCAGAGTTGATGATTGTAGTCTATCGAAGGTAGTTGGTATTTTTCGCTAAAATTAAAAAGTTATGTTGAAAAAAAAAGAATACATATTCGTTTGGTTCAACACCGAGTCATATAGATCGTACACACACGCACGTAAATTGTCCTTTTCCTTCGATCTTGCGCACGAGGTGCTCATCCGCCCGGTGCAGCTTGATTTGCCCCAGAGATCATTACGCGGAGAGAGGATGAGGAATCACGCGGACGTATATATACCTAGATATTATACATACAATACACGCAGAGAGAAGAGGGTATAGGGTTGACGTGTCGGAGGATACGCGAGGGCCGATGACAACGGACGCTGGGCATGTATAACTGCAAGCTTGCACGATGGGTCCACGGCTAATGTCCCATTTGACGATGACAGGTATTATATCCCCCTCCTCTCTCCCTCTGCCCGTGCCTATACTACTTCACTTTGTCATCGCCCACTCACTCGTGCAACGGAGGACGCTCCAAGTGCACGCATATAATATGCGCGTGGCGGGGGGGGGGGCCAAGCGTGAACGTCCAGTGATGACCTGTATTATATATTATATAACATATAGATGGACACGCAGATACGCGGACAGTGAATATCGGACTTAGTTTGGGGCGGTTGGTCGTGATATGTCACACGCCGATCGATAATCATAAATGACGCGTGAAATTCATTAACGACACTCGATTACTATACGTACATACATGGTTTATTTAAAATTTTGATTTCGAAAGTATATTATTTATATATAGTACAGCCAAACCCACGGGTGGGGCAATCTCGTGCGATAAAGTCATTTATACGGTAGATTCATCCACATATCTATCAAGATTTTACTGCGCAATACGTTTTTCTCGCCAACACATCGTTGGTTTCTCTATTCATGTAACTATGTAGTCTGCATCAAAATCATATGTTTATAAAAGGTGCAGAAACAAAAAAAAATCACCATTTGAAATATGGTAAAATTCTATTTCATGTGGCTCGTAAAAATAATTGCAGCTATATGTATCGCTACGGATTGTATGCACTCGCATTTTCTCGCGATCCAATACTTATATAGTATTTAGTTTATGCCGCTCACCGAATACTGTACGTATTCTCTATAAAAAGCACGTCAATTTTTTCGTAGTGAAAGGCAAAAATTAGCAACCATACGGTACAAAAAAAAACGGCCGCGATCGTTAGTCGCACTTAATGGGTACATGAAAATTCGAGCTGTGGAGATCTGAAGTGAGTTTAGAAGTCCCTCTCGAAAATTCATTTCGCCTCTTAGTCCCGGCGAGTCGTCTCAGTCGCTGCGGCAATCAGAGATTCAAAGGGGAGCCCCTTGCGCTTGAAGATAATAACTACCGGCGCTCATCCTCGTACAGCCCGTGGCTACATTAATTACGATGCGCCGACGAACGTTTGAATTCCAGCCACAGGGACGTTAGACCGAGTGTAGGGTGTCTTTGAAAAGGAGCTTCGCAGGAGGGATGATACTCTACTTGTCCTTGTCGTCTGGACTGGGGATGCTTTGTGAATAAAGTGCCAATAAACATTTCGTTCTTCGTTGTAGTTTTGTACATTTATTGATAGAAAAAAAAAAAATCATTATTTTTTGGTTCAACAAGAAATACCTATAAAAAAATATGCACAAATGCTTTTCTCCAAAATAAAAACGACTGGAGAGATAAGGCGCGAGATATTCTTTTCTTGGAAAAGTTTCGGTCACTCGATAGTGATTAGTCTTAGTCGCGCATATAATATATATATAATTACAATTACATGATTCTGGGTATCTACAATATACTTCACTTTTTTACAAAATAGTTCGCAGTATGTATACTTTGTTTAACAGAGTAAAATTATGTTGCAATCTTAAAATTTTTGCAGAAATAATCACGGAACCTCACGGGTCAGCTGCAAGTTGAACTTGATTTACGGGAATATACTGTGGAAAATATTGCAAAACGATAGTGCATTCATTAATAACTCGTAAGAAGCCCTAATTTTTTTTTTATCTATTGGAGCGTGCTTTTTATATTTATTTTCATTCCTTGTTGCCTACGCAGCGGTACTAAATAATATTTGAAAATTTAAATTTTGCAACTCGAAATTAAACATTTTCAACAGAAATATAAATGTCCCAATTTCAATGCCACGAATCGGTATGCATATTTGACTAAACTGTACATACATGTATCACAATATTGTACTTTACCAAGGGTAACATGAGTAAAAAAAAATTACTAAAAAAAAACACGTCGTATTAAACAATTTGCAAATTCTATGCACTTTTTTACGTTCACAATAAGTTGATCGCCCATAATAACTATACCAATAAATAACCAATACGAATAAAAAGTTTTGTCACAAAAAAGCAGTCTTCATATAAAATGGAGCCAAGATCACGGGTAATCTAGGAGAAGAGTAGTTTTTTTCACTTACAAAAATAGTTGAATTATTCCATCCTCTCTTAATATAATTCATACGAGTTATATCTCATGTTAAATTAATAACAAAACTCTCCATGTGTCTGTTGTTAGCGAGATCCAGTTTTATTTTTTTGGTTTTCGAAGAATCACTCGCAGGTCTTTTTAATTTACTCGGTGAAGTTTTCGGAACTGGAAACGTTTCTTGCTTCGAATGACCTCCAAAACCGTCAAATGCAATGGACTTGTCTTGTCTTCCAGAATTCTGAAATCAATTTTTTAATAATATATTTTTCTATTCCAAACAGTCGCATCTAAATTTTTTAAAATATATATTACCTTAAAAGTCGAACCAAGCTTCTTTGAAGACCATACTAACGGCTTGAGGGAAAATGTGCCCACTTGCGAATCTTTGCCTTTTACAGACAGAACGTTTCTTGATTTTGTAGGCAGGTACGGGGAGTTTTCTTCATTTTCTTTGGATTTTTTTACTTGTACAGGTACTGGTACTGACTGAAAAATTAATCACCTTTGTAAAATAATACTCTTTGGAAATATTTAATTTTTCAGTAGTACAAAAATTTTGTACCGAAGAAAATGAAATATCAGAGTCATCACTGTCTTCTAAAGTAATATGATGTAGGTGCTCAAATGATTCTTTAAGTTTTTTTGGAGGCACAGTTGTATTAAGATCCAATTTGTCATCTACTCCACGTTTGCGAGACTCTGCAATTTTCGAACAAGACTCTGATGCTTCTGTTGAAGCTTTGTCTATTTCATTGGTTCCACTCTTCATTTCATTATATTTTTTTTTCAATTCGTCAAATTCACTAATCGAAAGAGCTAGTGCCTCTTGTAATTCTTCACTAGAAGTAAAAAATAAAAACAAATAACAGAACCAATTATGCTGGGAAATCCTGAAAAATTTGAATTTTTTCAACAATACTCACATTTGTTTCAAATAATTACTGGTAACCGATGTTTTTTCCATCCTTACAGTTTGCACAGTTTGCTCTAATTTTCGACTTCTTGCCCTTAAATATTTTATTTTTGCCATACTTTCGACTAATTGCCTGTTAAAAAAATATTTGGGTAAAATTAATTCATAAAACTTTACTAAACCTTGAGAGAATTGTTGGCCAACTCACTTTTTCAAAACAGAAACGTAAGTCTTGAGAGTCGATGCTTCTTCAATTTCATTCACCATTTCGCTTACATCCTGCTCACTTTCACGTACTAATTTCTTTACACTGAAATTAGAAACACACACATGAATGAAACATATACAAAATGTACTTTTCGAAATAAGAGAAATCTTGACAATTACCATTCGTACATCCCTATTTCTTTTGACAACTTTTCTTTATCGTTCTTAAGCTTTTCGTAATCCTTACATCTCTCCTGAAAATGTGAAGATTCATCTTTTAATGCACGAATGATAGCTTTCTTATCCCTTAACTGAGACTCAATTTTTTTGTTCTCTTCTTTGAGGCCCAGAATTTGTTTGTTTAGTTCGGCGTTTTTGTTTATATAGTTCCTGTTTTCCGTTTCTTTCAGTTTAACTTTGAACACAAGACCATCCACCTTCTGTTGTAGAGCAACAGAATCTTCTTTGACATCCTCAGCGGTAGTAAAGTTGAAATAAATCCTAGTGATCTTGTTGCGCAGCACTCTTTGTCTACATTCCGGACAGCTAAGGTTCCTTGAAATTAACAAATTTGACACATTAGTAAACTTGCGCAATAGGTACCCTGTACGACATGAAAATTAACCATTTCACAAGATCACGATTGCTAGGGATGAAACTAAAAAAAAAATATCTTACTTTTCAAGCCACTGCATGAGACAGGGAAAGTGAAAGACGTGTCCGCAGGGTGTCATGAAGATGTCGTTCGAAGGAACCAGGAGGTCTTGACAGATCGCGCACAAGACATTCATCGTGCCGGCCCTTCAGGATTCTTTCTTCTTATGTATCAATAAAAAACTATATCGCAGGACTACTTTGAGCCTTTCGCTCTCGCGAGCAAAGCGACAGCCATGCGAAATCAATTTATTTTTGTGAAAGACTCACTTTATCTGGTGTGCGCATTTTATTACCTCTGAGATAAGTGAGGGCAGATTGAAAGAACCATTACCGAACGAACACTCGAGAAAAGCATCAATGTCAACACTAACAACGAATAATAGCGACAACAAACAAAAACACTGAGGTTGTAAACAAATTTTGCAGTTGGAGTACACATGCACGCAATCGGAATTCGGAGGTCTTTACGAGGGCGTCCGCTTTCTTCGAGCCTAGCGCCCCCTACATCACGGTGATTGGCGCCAAATTACGAATCGCCTATACAATCGAGAGAGGGATGAAATAATAACATGGGCAAGATATTTTTTTTTTTTTTTTTTTTTTTTATAAAATATTTCGTAAAGCAATGTATGTACACGGCTGCTGTGAATACATAGGTGATTAGAGCTTACGAGTGTTTTAAATTAAATAACAACGTTTTAAAAGAAATAACACAACTCCTTCAAATAAATAATATAAAATTTGCTAAAACTCAATATTTCATAAAATAGATATTTTTCACATAAATGATTTATTTTATTTTGCTAAATGTGCATTTGCTAAATAAAAAAAAAAAAATTTGCAACACACTGTGTGTTTATCCAAGTGGGTAGCAATTTTTTTGTTTTTTTTTACGATATGCATTATCAACACTACTGTGATGCATTTCATGAAAAACGAGAACTTGAACTATACCGAACCAACAAAAAGTACGTGTCACCGATGTGGTATGCAGATTTGCTAACAGAGAAAAATCAACGCGTAAAGGAGATAATAATGTAAAATGCGCTCGGAATCGTTGGCTATGGCTAAACACATCGTGGAACATGTAAGTAATATGGCTAAAACATTTTGGTAGGTATAATACCCATGAGACATACATCATATCATAAAAATTCCACCGCAGTTGCCAATGTACAAAAATTCTTTTGTTTATCCGCTTCACGTATCATATATATATATATATTTTTGTACTAAAAAATTCAACATTTCGTAACTAAACATCCATATATATCACGCACACTCTCGGGAGATGAAAAAAAAAAAAAAAAAAAGAAAATCTTTTGGATAGCCAATGGGGTGACAAAATATATGTACGATATAATACGTTCATCTACCATCAATCGCTCAACTCATTCGCAACGTCATCGTCCAATGGGAAAATATTTTATACAATATATATACATACATATAGGCACTCAAAGTCTCCCCCTGTACATGCACCGCAAAAGTCACATCAGCAGCAGCCCATCGTATCAGGCCTTGATGCTCAGCTCGTCATCTTCTTCATCCTCGTCGTCATCGTCGTTGCCCGTAAAGAACCTGGCCCGTCCACACTCGCAGGTCACCCCACTGGTAAGCACCTCCTCCCCGGACTCGACGTCCAACCTCAGCTCCGGCGAGCTCTTGCTCACCGCTTGGCTCTCCTCGAGGGACTTGATCCTCCTCGTCAGCCGGAGGGCTGCCTGGCGCTGCCGGCGCGCCAAGAACTTGGGGAAGCTGTTGAACCGCTCGGCTCGCCCGACCACCGAAGGCTCCTGGCCCTCCTCGATGCTCTCCTCCCGGCACAGGAAGCCACCCCGACCTCCTCGTACCCCCTCGCTCGGCCCCCTTCACACACGGCCCAATTATTTATTTACCTCACCTGGGTGGGTGCAATCATCATATAGTATGAGCAATTACTTGGGCTTCCTGGGTGTGGCGTCGTCGGTAGGTTCAGCGGGATGGTCGAGTTCGTCGTCGGCGGTGGATGGTCGTCTGACGTCGATGCTGGGAATGTTGAAGGAGCGCGACTGGGGGAGCCTGGAGATCGGCGGGGCGCTCCAGCCGGGGATGGCCTCGGACTTGAGGTTCGTGGCGCTGGGCCAGGGCTGGATGCTGACCCGGGCAGTTTTGGCGAGGGCGAGGAACGGCTTGCGCAGGGCGTGCTGCTCCCCGAACTTGCCCTTGAGGGAGAACATCTTGACCGCCTCGGCGAGGGCGCTCGTTGGCCGGCCGGTTCTCCCGGGCTGCTCCGGGTACTGCTCCTGCTCCTGGACGCTCAGCGTAACGATCGTTTCGCTAGGGCCGCGAGCCACTCGACGAGATGACTGAGGAGAGGAGCCACCCTGGCTGAAACAAATTTGCTTACGTAAGGGCATTCAAGGCGCACCTCCTGTATATACCATACACTTTCGATGATCCTACCCTGGAATCTTGAAAAAACCATAATGTATACATATATACATATTCACCCCAATATCAATGTATGTACCTTCATCCTCCTAGGGGTAACAAGTATCATACATTGATCAACGGCTAAAATTTCAAACTATTATTTGATTAATCCGAGTAATGTCTCTTTTTTTTTTCAAATTCAAGCGGCACTGGCCAGTCAATTACTTTTTAACTACCCCTGATGGGGTAGAGAAAACGAGATTTCGATAGCGGTAAATTTGTAAATGTGAATCAATAATAATGTAGATAATAACAATGAGAGTACGCCCAATATTGAGATCCCATAAAATCGGCAAATAAAAACACAACATTGCTGTTATGTAAGGGGGTTCCAATCGTATTGATAATATCTTACCGTCTCTCGCCAACCGACGGGCTGTCGTTCGCGTTGATGGCCAAACTAGCGTCGGACGTCTTGGGACTGGCCGTGCTCGACGTGTCCTGTTTCTCTTCTTCCTCGGCGATGTTGGGCAGGAACATGGTTTGCTTGGCTTCGGGCACGCTGGAGGAACATTTACATTTCTTCGTATTAAAATTTTCTTCGCCAATATGCGTTCAACCATCTGATGCACACGTAGCGGGTATCGATCTTTTTTTTACTAGAAATTACCCCTTTTTTTTTTCCTAATCTTTCGAACTCGGTCCCAGAGCTCTCGGAGCGCGCTTAACGGGACGCCCCTGCTATATAGAGAGAAAAAACATCCTTAATACACCAAAACTCCACACCCGGTAACAATGTTGGAGTTTCTGTGACCGAGATTCGAACCTACGCCCTTCTTGATGCGGTGCGACCACCCAATTTAAAAAAAAAAAAAATGTCGTATTGAATATTTTTACGATTGCTCCTACAGTGGGTGTAAGTATATATATATATATATGAATTAAAAAAATTTTTAAGTATATAACTTGCCTCATGTTCGCCACGCTGCCTCGGTAAGTTTGGCGCTTGTACGCGGCTGCAGCTTCCGTGTACGGTAAGATAATGTTCTCCGAGTCATAGTAGATGTCCTTGACGAGAGGCGGGCAGCGGTTCATCAACGTGTCGACCCCGAGATAGGAAACCTTTCGCAAAAAACGCGTAAATATTACAAGCTGTTTCATTTAAAATTTCAATGTACTCAGGAGCTCCCAACACTTGAAAATTTTAATCAACCTTTGGAACAATCATTTTTTTTTTTTTTTTTTTTCTTTACATTTATACCTTTAGACATAAGATATTTAACTAGTTTTTTTTTTTATTTCATCCGAAAGACGACAATCTTTGTTTCAAAGCACGAATATAGTCTCTAGAAAGTTTTTCTAACGCCTATAGTATCACAAGGGGTAAACACCAGGGTTGTCGCCACTAGAAAACAATATGAACATTTAAATGGTATATTACCTTGGTGTGGCGATCAATTAGCCAATTAAGCTCGAAATCCTCGTCGTCGTCGCCAAAAGGATTAATCAACTGCTCCGCGACCTATAGAAAACAAAAAAAAAATGTACAAAAAATCACACTTTTATCCATCATAATAACAACATAGGTATATGTATTTGTATGGTTATAATGGACTTTGAGTAGTTCCAGAGTAGCGCGGAGGTAGGTTTATTTTTAGCTCTGACGTATATATACATATATCTGCCACTAGGCTGCACTTTGCGATAGGTATAATGTGTAATATATTATAAATACCAACGCTAACCTTGAGTAGACCCATGAAGAAAAAGAACTGCAGTACCGTAAATACGGGAAAATAAATGTCAACTTTCATTTGGAATGGCTTGATGGCACCCTCGATGTACTGTCGGCCGACTAGCGCCACAGCGAAGAAACTGTAAGTGGCCAGAGTTACCACTTGCGTGTAGACAAGCGGTATGGACACCCAATCGTAACTCCAGAGCATACCGCACTTTGATCGGAAATCGTTGAACTCCTGAATCGTAAGACAATCGCATTTAACCATACAATATACCTACACTCAATCGCTCATACAGTGAAGGTTTGAAAATTTACATACTTGATTTAAATTGTAAAAAAAAAAGAGAGAATATTATTCATTTATTGCCTATATATATATGTGGACGTACACGGGTATAAGCGTTTACCTCCATTATGATCTTCAAGCCTTGGGGGTCGGCCAATCGATGATTCGCTCTGGCCTCTTTGAGCAAATTAATGAACCACGTGCAAGGGATCCAGTAGGTGTTGAATTCGAGGCTCGGCACCGACACGAACAGATCCAACTCGAGCGCGGTCATGAAACCTGCAGTTAAATCCCCCCCTCCAAAATAAAAATGATGAACCACGTACAGCAAAGCTGCGCTATTGTATACAGACCGGCATCGACAACGTGATCCAAGGTGGGAAATCGCCTCTTCACGGCCGAACTGATGGACCTCAAGACGAGGATGAGCGACAGATTGAGGTAACGCATGAGGGCACGGCGCACCATGCGCCCGTACTCGTCGTTCCCCGTCACGTAAAGCGCCACCGAGTGCATCACCCTTCATAGCACCAAATCCATCCGTTGACCACCCAAAAGAGATACAGAGAGAGAGAGAAATCCAATACGTACAAGTATACGTGCGTGGATGTAAAAAGAAAAAAAAAAAAAAAAAGGGACATACTTGTCGGGCCAAGGTATGGCCATGTACTGCTGCCACCACCTGCTGGCGACGTAAGCGACGTAAAAGCCGAGGACGAAGCTGAGCGGTATGAGGTTGATGAAGGTATCGCAGTAGACGACTATCTGCTCGAAGGACCTCTTCTGGGTGGTGGTGAGCACGTGGCGATAGAGCACCGATATGACGCCAAATAGGAGGAGAAACAGCGCGAGTTCCCTGTATATGAGCTTGTAGAGGGAGCCCCGCCACATGAACAGGAGCCTGGTGAAGCCGCCGCTGGTCGAGCTAGCGACCTCGTACTGGTACGACACGGTCATGATATATATATATAGATGTATGTATGGGTTATATGGTCCGGTGGCCGGTGCAAGCTCCGGCGTCGCTAATGCAACAGCGGCGACGGGTCCACTCCGGCTGGACCGAGTCTGCTCGGGAATGCAAGCGCCTTGGGCTCCTCATCCTTCCTTCGCTGCTTTCGCTCTCTGAAGGAATTTTCAAATTTTTTTCAAAGTAAGTATGAACAAACACTCCAATTCACCATTACATCGGGTTCACTCGGAGCGGGCTACTTATGAGCTTTCTCGCGCCCGATGCAGTGTTTGTGTACATAGCGTTCGACACGCGGCACGTTATATGTTTGGCCGTTACAAGTTCGGTCGATCGTTCGAACGGATAAAACAACAAACGCCGCGGCACGCAATCGCTCGGCGAATCTCATATCGTGTTATTATATGTGTACGTGTATGTATACATATATATGCACCTTGTACACGCGAATTAGCCGGAAATTTAGTAACTTTGCTCGTACATACACAACCAAAGTTCATTACCATTTATAGCTGCCAATGATCCATCCGGGGATTAATCGAGCGAAAGCTAGTTGGGGGGCTTTTGTGTATACGTTATAAATGAAAGAGAGGCCGAGTGTGTGTGATTTGAAAAATGCCGATGTGTATTTGTTTCCTTGGAAGGGGAAGACAAATTTTCACATGTATTCGCAGTGCACATATTATACTTTTAGCCCGTTTATTGAGTTTAGAAAAAATACATATGCGTATGACTATGAAAAACAAAAATTTTATTTTTAAGAATAGAGGGTTTTTTTTTACGATTTTTCAAAAAATTCAGCTAGGAAAAAAAATGTACAAAATATAGTTTCTGATACTGAGAAACGAATTCGGGTATACTCTATACTATAATATCTCAAAAAAAGATATATACATTATGGTTTGCTTTAATTTTCTTACTTTCGAGAAAGTCAGTGTACCTACATGGTAGAATGGCCGGTGAAAATAGTTAAACGTTATAATAATATAGTAGCTGAGAGGTACCGGGTATAGCCCAAAGTTTGTAACTGCTGCAACTGGGTACATACCTGCATGGCAATGCACCTTATATTGGGGCTGCTCCGATCAAAGGAGCCTACATATATATCCTAGACCTAGATAGATAAATATCGGCGCGGATTCATCGTCGTCGTTAATCTCCCGGCTATTGGAGCCAACGGACGCCCGGCCGAAAGAACTTGCACGCCACGCGTGAGTACAACAGTGCCGATGAAAATAAAATTTTTGGGGGTAAATTTTTACTCTCATAAGATATTTCGCGCCCCCGGGATCAACGGCGCAAAGAACCCCATGAAGAATAAACAAAATTACCTCAACGAGGAAAAAGATCGGCGTCGTTGAACTTGCGGAGCCCTTCGAGCGACAGCGCCAACCTTGTATTAATCATAAAAGCGTGACTGGGCTCGAAATGCAGATATTATCCGTCACCTCGACTGTACCGTAAAATCTCTCGCCATACTGTGCAAGGTGTGATATACGTTGTATATAAATATGAACGTTCGTGACTATAGGCCCACGGCTGTATATCCCTTTACCTTCCCCTCCTATAAATTAAGGAGCAAGTCATCTTTCGTATCGCTTCGATGGTATAAAAAATACGTAGTTCTAATATATCTTTTTATTGGCACACGTGTGTTTGATTAATACCGTTTGTGAGTGTGGGGGGTTATTGGGTACATTATTCCGAGTCAAGTTGGCTGGATTTGTCATGTACGAGACGCGCGAGGACCTCATTTCTTTGGCTATCAAAGGAGATGAGTGTCAAGGTATGACGCCGTCACGAGACTATGACCGATCCACGCGTGTGGCTGCATCGGTATATGGACGGTTCATTGTGTGCTACACGGTCTAAATAATTATTTATTTTAATCGTCCCTCGATGAGATCGTTAACTTAAAATGTCGCACAATCAACGCATCTATACGAGCGGTTTTACGAAAAAAGTCACAAGTTGCACTCATTACAAAAGTATACGTGTATTGATAACTACTTTTTTCTATACATATATATATGTACATCTTCGGAACTTTGTGGTATCAATTTTTGTTCAAAAAGTGTTTGCTTTCACTGAATGCGAGAACAACATTTTTTTGCTCCAAGGCCCACATGATTCGGAAATATGAAAAGTGAGACTTTTTTTAAAAAATTTGAAAATGAAGTCTGAGTTTGGAGTTTCCGATGGTTAATTGATTTTTGAAGATGTATATATACATTAAAACAAAATATTGGCATTTTTCGGACCACGTACAGTATGTGCTTCTTTTTTTTATGGACCCGTTCATGTACACACGCATTGTACAAAGCACATGAGAGAAATACCTCGCCGGCCAATATAGTCTCTGGTCTCCGCGTTACGATGGCCCATAAATCGCGACAACATCTCTCAACTATTTTCCCAGCAATTCTACAATGATTCTCTTTTTCGAGCGCAAAATTTCAGACGGGGAGTCTCGGTGGTGCCGACATACGCGCCGAGGAAAAAAAAAAAAGACAACTACCGCTCTCTCATCTCGACTCGATAATAAAAGGGCGCGCCTTTGACCGCACGAACATCACAAGACACGCGTGCATGACGCGTCTTATAAGAATCAGCGCCGATCCGTCGCGTTGCTCTGCTCATTACGCGCTCTCTTGTGATCCGTGTATATATATATATATGTACCTGCGTGCTCTCGTTATAGCTTTGAACGGGATCGCGAGAAACGTCACATATAGCGCCACTAGCGTGTAAATATACCTATATACATGTGTAACGTTGGGCGACCGAGAGATCGCATTGTATATACTTATCGACTCCGTTTAGGCGTCAATGTCGCGAAAGCTGGAAAATTTGGTGAGCGAGCCCCGGCTGTAAGGCCGCCGGCCAGAACGAAATTAGTCGCCTCCCTTTTGGCATGAGTCGCTCGACAATTACCCCGCGCGGCTCAGCTCGGGGCTACAATGTTCAAATTTCATCGACTTCCGCGATTTGCTCTCTTACTCGTGTGTACGCAATCACCGATGGATCATTTTTTTTTTTTTTTTTTTTTTTTTTCACCTTCCTTGCCTATCCTCCTCCTCGTAGTATCCATTACTTGATTAACTTTCATTTTTTTGCCAAACTGTACCGTCATTGTAGGAGCGCGCCTCGGACATTGGCATAGAGAGAGTCGGAAAAATTAGTTTATTAAATCTTGGAGATTTCCAACGATAAAGTCGTTATGATCCAGCACTTTTGTCTATATTTTCGAGTGACCGAGACAAAGAGTACATATAGGACGTTGGCGAATTATAAAGATATTAGCTAACGGCCCGACCCGAGTGAGTTTATTTGCACGGGCGTAAAAATAAATGCCGCGGTCAATTTTGTTGACCAATGGAGTTGCTTCGGACCGAGGCGAAGAGCAAAAACAGTGAATGAAACGCACGGAGAGAGAGAGAGAGCTGCACTCTCAGTTGCGCACGTGCGCGTGAATATGTTTATCGATGAGGTGCTATATATGTATAAATATACACTTGGAGCTTTGGGATGATTTTTTTTTTTTCGTGTAAAAGAGCTTTTGCAACGTGTCGCCGAGTGCTGAGTATATAATATGACACAAGCAACCACCAGTAGCCGTCATCCGCGCGTCACGTGTTTTTATTATCAATATTTCGGTGGAAGGCGCGCGATATTCGTACACCCGATATTGTTTTGCTCCCATTGCGCGTTGGCGCGCCGGTTTTAACATACATATACACCTATCCCAACGACAATGGGCTCTCTTCCATCGGGCCTTCGTATAAAGTAAATCGGCCGATGGTGATTAACCTACTGTCGCGGGTATACCTACATAATATACATATATGTATGTATACGACGCTGCGTGTGCTTTTGGCACTGTCTTCCAAAACGCTGTTAAATACCGAAATACAATAGCTGCACCGCCTAAGCTCAAAGTTCGCTAATATAATTATATAGGTGAATTTTTAGATCATAACAAATATATATATTTATATATATATACGCACAACAACTTTTGTTGTTCGGGTGTGAATATGAGTCATATATAACTTGCAATTAAGCCCCATCGAGATAATAATTATATCGTATGTGGATGGGTGTACCATATGCGAAATTTTGACAGAGTGTACTGACCCAAAAGCCGAAGCTCGCCCCGGAAGCAAAGGAGCCGGGAAAATAATAGAGGGTACACTTACACATGCATATATACAATCCGGCGAGTTATGACCGGGCGATGTATATATATAAGCATGCCACGTATATAGGTACGTCTCGTATAAATATATGTAACACATGCACGCGAATTCGCATGCGAGAGAAAAGCATATAGGATACATGTATAACTCGTGCACCCGCAAAGTGTGATGTATATAATGTAGGTGGTGGATTCCATTCGATTTTTTTCTTTTTGTTTTTGTTCCCTTAGCTTGTGTGCAGTACTTACGAGTGTGCGCGAAGGTTGCGATATCCCTCGAGCTCGGAGTTTAAAAGTGTGGGCTCGGGGAGATTAGATCGATGCCAATTAGGTATACCGCGAGGGAAGCTCGTATCGGGGGAAGACCCAATGTTCGACCCGGTTGAGAAATCGGACCACGGGAAGTTATTAAAACTCTCTGCTCCGTTTTGAGGGAATTTTAGCCACGGCAGGTAAAGGTCGCCGACTCCGAGGGGGAGAAGTTAAAGGCAACTGGGGTAAGCTGTATATGTGGTTGTCTTTCGATGTATAACCATAACCGAGGAGGAAGCTGGACCGGAGAACCACATCATCGCGGATATGACAGAGAATAGAAAATCTGCGGGAGGCATTACGAGTAAGTGCAGGCGTCAAAAGCTCCGGTAAACACGTCTGTTTGCTCTCTTTCGCGCCACCATCGGCCCACTCGTTGCAGCCTCCCCCGCAAAACAAATAGATCACAGCGCGCAAATATATGTAAGCACGTATTGTGTATGTATACATGTGTACCCCCTATACTCGCGTCGATCCCGTACTAGTGAATCACATTTCATACCTATTCCGAGATTTTGCTTCGCGCTTTTCTATACGTATATAATGAGTATATATGTAGCCTCGCGGGCGCCAACAGATTTTGTACATTAAACAAATTTTCTTGGGCTTTGTATATTTTTGCGGGGTGTGTTACGTGTACAGTTTTACTGTTTTTCAAGCCGATCGGTTCGGTTACCGATCTATTGGCAACAGCATATCAGGTGGGACCCGCGGCCGTGAGAGTCTCTGATTTGCCGCCAAACCGATTTATCTTAAAAATGGTGCGGAAGTGTTTTCCGAAACGCGTGCCTCTTTGGCCTCGTGTGGCCGCTTCAACGGGGGCTTTATTTTGCTTACCGGAAGGGAACAAGAGCCCGTCGGAGCCGAGGAGTCGCGCGATTTTCATGCTGCGATCGGCTCGCTCGCGCGTATACCGATTCGCACTACACCCGAGGTGGCATGTCTTCTTCCTTTTCCTCCGCTCCACTGGATCATTTATTATTCAACGATGGCACGCACACCCAGACAAAATTGTCCGGCCTTGTGATGATTTTTTTTTTTCGTACACAGGCGCCAGTTGGGCCGCACGTTTCCTCCTCTCCGGCGCGAAGCTCGAAATACACCCGAGATTTTCCCGGTAACGCGTTAAAACGGCGGTACTGCTATGTACACTAGTAAATATTTTAAATAGCAACACCGAAGAGACGGATGGACACAAAGAAAAAAAAAAAAAATAAGAATGAAAACATAAGAACAGCGGGTAGGTACAGTAATAATAATGTATACTGGGTCGGGTCGCGTCGCGGGTATATCTTGCGAGCGCTGGGTCGGGCCGACAACTAAGCTCGCAGGGGCCGAAAGCTCGACCGCTCGTGAATGGCTGTGCGCGCGGGCACGTCTCTCTTACCTGGCGCTCCTCCTCCTACTTCTTATTCTCTTTTTCCGAGTGGTAATACGTAATGCTTCGGGGAGTGCAAGAATCATCGACTCAAATTAAATTTACCTTTTTTCATTGAGCCCGGGATCGTGTACGTACAAACGAGGATGTTGGCAATACTTTGACGGGTGATGAATCATCGCGGGTCAAAGGCAAAAGGATGTCGACGCGCGTGCCATTGTTCAACGTTTTTAATTATATTTAACGGCGAGAGCCTCTCAGAGCTTTTCAGACGTACATAACGCGGTTATGGAGTGCTGACGGACTTACGTAACGAGTGCGCCAACAAGTTATTTCGACGCTCGCTCTTTCGTTACAATGCATTACCGCTTGATACATGCGACACGCATATATATACGTATATGTGGATGTTGCGCTTTCAATACTTTGATTTTGTTGCCGATGGCCATTTTAAATTTTCGCTTCCTCGTGGAGTGGGTGTGCTTATTTGTTGTGCTATTGCAGCGGTTGTCAAAAGCTATATGTATGCAAGAAAACGTCCAAGTGGGCGGCGATAAATTTTGCGTATCTTCTCAAACGAGCGGGTTTTGCGTCCCAAGAGAGCCAAGCCCGAGCTGGGGTTCGCACTGCGCGGCATACAAGGTGTAATGTATAACAGGGTGCAAGTTGGACGCAAGCCCAAGAGTTTCGAATGTCAAGCTCAGATATGCCGGGGCTCTCGCGGGAAAGCTCGTCGGCTCCTGTTGCTCTGCATGATCTGCAAATCAAATATATATGTATATATGTATATACGAGTATATCTGGGTGTGTGCGCGCAATGGGTGTATTATTAGTGCAGAAGACGACGGGACGGGACTATCTGTCGAGTAATTTATGCGCGATGATGGACACCGGACACCTGCGCGTGATTAACTTTGTTAATAATTATAAATAACTTTTGAGCCGCCGCACTTGGGAAAATGTCAGCCACGTTTGTTATTTTTTATTTTTTAAGGGGATATATGTGTTGTCGCGCTGACTTTGTTTATCGTTTTCTTTTTTTTTTTTTTTTTTTTTTTTTCCATGAGAATAAATTATAGTGTGATATTGTGAATAATGCATCATACATGAATTACCGATTCTTTTTTTTTTTTATCACTAGAGCAAAGTATTCGTTTGAAATATAAAATAAAAGTGCGTTATGTGCAATAAAAGTGAGTTGGGTAATTTCAAATCCTACGAATTTTTTTGGTTCTTTAATGTCAAATGGTAGCTTTTAATTGATTTTTCGGTGAATACAAAACGGTCTAATAGTACAATCGTGTTCAATCTATATAATATTTTTAAGTTTGATTAGTTTTGATAATGTCAAGCAAAATAGTTTGATGCTGCATAAAATATACGTGTTTCCAAGCGAGGCATTTTTTAAATTGTACCGTTTTAGCGGCTCATTATTTTGTTGTCGATAGAATGTTGAATTGATATCTATAACAGTCCAAAAACTAGGTTTTGTTACGTTTTTTTTTTTTAGGCCCATCATCTTAAAAATTCAAAAAATTCACAGATGCAAGTATCAAAAGTCATAGGTTGTTAGTTGCACCACTAGTATTGTCTTTATTTCAATAACTCGAGAGAAATTTAAATACTTTGGCGCCATAACAACATCAGCTGATCGAGCAGACGATTCTTCACGTATTACCGCGAGCGTGATTTTCTCCATTTTATCTGATGCGCATCAAGTTTACCAAAAGTTTCCACATGAAACTCATGTTGACATATTATATTCTGTCGTGTTTGATTGTTGAACTTTATTGTACACAACTTGCACAAATATAACTTGTGCTTGCTAATATTGTCACTATCACCAAAAGTCGGTACTGTTTTCTCTCGCGAACCAAACCTGCACACAAAAAAGGAAAAGAAAAGGGATCCAGTCTGCGCGGGGGTCTCTCGGTAACTTTGGTAACAAACGAACGATCAGAATCTCCTTTTGTTGATCCAAACAAATTCTGACTTGCTTAACCTAATTGTTTCTCGCAAGTCCTAAGAAATGAAGTGAGTTGTTAACGCAAGTTCTCTGCATATGTATAGGTAAGTTGAGCCAAAACTGACTTTTGCCGGCAAACAACTGTTCCTTAGCTCTCTACTTTGACGAATTTCGATAGTTATGTGTACAAATTTAATTTCCTGATTGTGCAATAAAGAAGGCAGTGATTATTGGCACCGATACCTACTTATTTATCCATCTGTTTGTTAATAACAGATCTTGAGATGGACAAAGCGATTTTACTCCAGAAACAGGTTAGGGAAAACTCGGAGGATTTGCAAAAGGAGTTACGTGATATGGTAGCTTGGGAGGAAGAAATGAAACGAAAAGATTTTGAGATTCGCAACGCGACTAATGATCAGGTATTACTTTGGTCCACTTTTACTTTAAATTGGTGCTCGGTGCTTGGTTAGTTTTTTCTTTGTTCATGGCATTGTTTATTTTTCGAGAATGTAGGAGCTACCACCTGTCAGATGTAAAAAGAAAAAGAAAACTCTTGAAAAATCCAATAATGAAGAAGAGCACAGCAAGGAGAAAAAGATAGCCGGTTTTGATTACAAGTCTTGGGAAAAGTTTGATGCTGTAAGTTATTGTGTATAATATAGCTTCAGTTAGTTTATTTATCATGACTAATGTTGATTATTACATCAAATTTTTTTATAGGATAAAGCATGCAAGGAAATTGATGGAGAACATGTTTTAAAAGGTAGAGAAGAAAAAGAATTTGAAATTCCATCAAAAGAGGAACTGGAGAAAGAACACGCAGAGGCTTCAGTGTACAAAGACGAAGGAAATGCTTTGGTCCAAAAGAAAGAGTATGCAAAAGCTGTGGGCAAATACAGTCAAGCTATTAAAATATTTCCTCACGATGCCGTTTTCTACGCTAATAGAGCACTGTGTCAATTGAAATTAGCCAAGTAAGTATTCTTATACCACATTCAGTGCCATCCAGAATTCGACATCTAACTTATTTCAAATTGCAGCTTGCATTCAGCTGATGCTGATTGTACTCAAGCTATAAAACTTGATGGAAATTATATCAAAGCGTATCATCGCAGAGCAACAGCAAGAATGGAGCTTAAGCGCTACAAAGATGCACAAAAAGACTTTGAAAAAATTTTGGAGCTCGATCCTACGAATAAAGAAGCTTCCTTGAAACTAAAACAAGTGGAAGAAAAAATTAATAAAGCTCCAAAGCCACTAATTCTTGCTGGAGAAGGTCGTTCGAAGAGTTCCATTGAAAAGACAATAGGCGAAAAATTGTTTGGAAAAAGCACAGCTCACAGCAACAGTGAAATAAGTAATACCACTAGTAAACAAATTACGGAGAAAAGTGGCATGGATAAAAAATCTACATCCAATGGATCAAAACACAAGCCCTTAATTGAAGAAGTAATAGAGAAAACGGATGGTAAAAAATCTAAAAACGAGATGACACTTCAAGATGAATTACCACCTTGGTTACCTAAGTTGAAAGAAGGTGTAAGCGTCATTCAGCCTTTGAAGGAAGCTCCTCGTTTGCATAAAAAGGTACGATAAACTTAGATATTTTTAAGAACTATAAAGTTCTATAATCTTTTTATTTATATGTGATCTACAGGCATTAAAGAAAATTAACATTCAAGAAATATCAGAGAAAGAATCGATATTTAGTGGTATTGTTGAAGAAAAAACTCTGGAGCAAAACAATGCCCCTACAGATGTTGAAAATGATGCTCCTAAAGATGTTAAAAATGAACCCGAAAGTAACCATAAACAGGACAGTAAACCTAACATTGAAGTAATTGAAGATATACCTCAAGTTCCTAAAACATCAGTTGGGTTCTTTTTGAGCTGGCGTAAAAGTGTATCTAGTGATTATAGATACAGATTTTTAAAGGTAATTTGAAAAAATTTTCGGAATACAAAATTGTACAGTTATTTTAAATGTACTTAAATTGTAGCAAATTATGCCTCGATATTTTCCATCTATTATCAAATCATCGATGGAGGCCAGCATACTCAGCGATATTATATCTGTGTTAAACACAAAGTTTGTGGCGAACGGTGATCACGTTTATGATTGGCTGTACTACCTTTCGAAATTGGAGAGATTTAGGGCCTTGATACTTTTTATGCCTGAATCAGATAAAGAAGGTACGAAATAATTTTTTCCTTTGACAACGAAATGATAAACAGTTGACTAACTCAGTTTATTGTTCCAGTTCTAAAAAGTCTCCTTGAATATTGTAAAACAACAGAAGGCAAGACTGGTGATGAAATTGATAATCTTCGGACTATGTATGAACTGTAGAAGGAATCATTTTTGTACAGATGAACTAAGCTCTAATATATTAACACAATAGATTATAGCGGAAGTACAAAGTTATCTCACGTTTCAGCTGAAAAAAAGAGTTGCATTTAATGAATAGTTTTTTTTTCTTCTTCTGTGCAGTGCATACTTAAAATGTCATTTATAAAAATGCTTTTAATCTCAATGCCAATTTAAATATTTGTTGGAGTCTACTGCAGGTGATATTGTAATTAGTAATAACATAATTTTTATAATTATAATGTAATAAATCATTTTTCTCACGAAGTCTTAGTCTTAAAAAAAAAAAAAAAAAAATTCAAGTAAGTTAAAATGTTATTTCAAGTTATCTCAATTGAATTGTCGTGGTGAAGAGAAACAAACATGTATTACTCAAGTTTCACATCATCGAAGGAAAATACAACCTCGATGTTTTCACAAAAAAAAATTTGAGCGACGGAAAAAAAAAATTATTCATCGCACTTGCTCATCTGGTTAATCCAAGCACGCGACGATGAGTTAGATAAAGATAGCAAATTCAAGCATATAAAAAAGAGACAACGAACTCTCCGTCCCCCCACGCCCGATAATACACATATAATTGTGATACGAGAACAAAAGGAGCGTGCGCGCGTCGTGCATGGGAGCGCGAGCAGCTGAGCCGTATCCAGTGTACCACTTGAATTCACAGTGTATACTTGTGGGGCGTTGATTTCGGGCCATAATGAAAAGGTACCTGGTGGCCCTTGACGTCGGCACGACCACCGTGCGATGCCACGTCCTTGACGAGAGCGGCACCAATGTGGCCACCAGCTTCGAAAAGGTTCGCTCTTGTTTTATCGCCCCTTTCGCCCATGTTTACTAGCGCGTTTCTGCTGTCCCTACATACTTATAGTGTCGTGGGTGTACGTACGTGATATCGATCGCGTATCAGCCGCGTAACGAGTCACTGATTTTACTGGTTTTTTTTTTTCCATCGCCGGTTTGGCACGCTCGTTTCCATTCAATTTAAATTCGGTGCAGCTTATCTTTTGGATCTCGTCTCCTTTACTATATATACATTTGTTGTACTCTGGTATTCGCAAAGATGATATCCGAAGGAGGAAAAAGTTGTTTCTTTTCCTTTCAATTTTAGATAATATTGTCCTTTGAAAGTTTAAAAGTCTTGAAACTTTACATCAATCCCTTGATAAGAGTTCGTGTATGGAGTGGTGTAAAAATTTTATACAAAATTTTGCATCGTTAGGTGACTTGGTGAAAACAAATGAAACGAAAAAAGGGGGATTATATACCCGCGAAGTTGTATACACGAGTGGTCGAATAAAAAACCGGTTCGTAAGCGAAAGTTATTATTAAAAAATATAGCGCGCCAACGCGAGCAAAAACCCCCAAGGCCACTGATCGGCCAGAGCATTGTATATACGTACAATACTTGCATCTACCTCGTTACAAACATAATGTCGAGCATTAAGTATGAACGGGTGCATAATAGGACGACGAGGTGTAATGCAGCCTGTGCACGTGAATGGGAGAGTCGTCGCGCGTCCTCGATTGGTGCACAAATAAAAGTTCACCTTGCGTATACATCTATCGCCTGTTATGTTCAATAAATAACGAAGAGATAGCCGCGGCTTACTGCTTTCTTTCTTTTTTTTTTTTTTTTTACGTCTTTGCTCTCTTTTTATCTTTCATCCCGTCCGTGTCGCTCGATTCGATCGGCCTTTTATAGACTCGATTTTATATCATCACCGCTGCAGTCGCGATAAAAAAAAAAAAAAAAAAGAGAGTGGCATTAAATTATTCGTCAGGAATAATCGCAAAACTCTGTGAAATCGCGACAGGTGGAATTATTGTACCCGAAGCCCGGCTACGTGGAAATCGATCCCGACTGGCTATGGGGCGCTGTCGTTCGCGTCATGCGGAGGTGCATCCAAGGTAAAATAATGTAAGCAACAATCAAGTTAAACAAGACTTATTTTCACCGAAACATTGCGATTGGCCTGCAGATAGCGGCGTGGACGCGGCGAAAATCGAGACCCTCGGGATATCCACGCAGCGCGGGAGCATCATCACTTGGGACCCGGAGAGCGGCAAACACTTCCACAAGTTAGTATACGAAATCACACAATTGTGTATGATTGTACCATTGCTCCCCCATCGCGGTACATAGGGCATATTAGGTTTCGTACGTATATGGACGAGCGTGAAAAATTGTCCGTTTGAACAATATAGCGATTTTGCAGTTTCATCACTTGGAAGGACCTGCGCGCCGATTCCTTGGTTAAGGAATGGGACGCGTCTCTGGCGATGCGCGGCCTACGCTTGGGCTCGCGCCTCCTGTACATGACGTTGCGCAACAAGAGGTTCCAAGCCGGCAGCGTGCACCGGCTCATGAACACTCAGGTCAGGTGGATTAATATTATGTGACTTACCATCCCTCTTTCTCGATGGATCGTCGGGATTTTCCCCCCGCACTATGGTTTTTTTTTTTTTTTTTTTTTTTTATATCACGAGCTCGAGATACAGAGAGCGATTTGTCACTGTCTTTCTATAGTGTAAAAATTATGTATGTGTGCATCTTTGGCCTGACGAGGTGATTAGTAACACTAATTGCGTCATTAATCATCGAAGAGAGTGAAAAAAAAAAAAAAAAAATGCATCACGGTCATTTTCAAACTTATCTTCAGAAGACAATAAAAAAAAAACATACAGCACTTGTCGTGTGTGATTTCAGATGACTTTACGCTTACTGTGGGCGCTCCAAAACGTCGACGGCCTCAGAGACGCAGCGACGAGCGGAAAGGCAGTCTTTGGCGGAGTCGACTGTTGGCTCCTCTACAAATTCACCGGTAACACAATAAAATCATTTATCTACCCCACTTATTGAAAAAATCGGTTATTCCTTAAAAAAAAAAAATAATAATGAAATCGTCCATGACAAGGCGCCCACGTGTCGGACGTGTCCAGCGCGTCGGCCTCGGGCCTCTTCGACCCCTTCACGATGGAGTGGGCCGGCTGGGCGCAAAAGCTCTTCGGCCTCCCGGCGACCATGTTCCCGCGGGTCGTCGACACGGCCGGTGACTTTGGCCGGCTGCCCGGCTCGCTCTTCGGCGCCGACATACCGATCTCGTGCTCCATGGCCGACCAGGCGGCCTCGCTCTTCGGCTCCGGCTGCTTCCAGTCCACCGAACTCAAACTGACCATGGGCACCGGTAGCTTCATCAACGTCAACACCGGCCTCGAACCCTGCGTCTCGGTCGCCGGTATGGTTGTCCACTGAATAAGTACAAATCCCGTAACTGCATGTCGTCACCAAAGAGTCATCGAGGCTTTTTCGTTTCCGTACAGGTCTTTATCCTCTGGTGGGGTGGCGATTCGGGTCCGAACTGACGTACGTCGTGGAGGGTGCGTCCAACGACACCGGCAGCATCATCGAGTGGGCCAGGGCTATGGGTGAGTTTAACATATTGTACCCCACCTGTATGTTGTTGCTCGACACGCGTTTGACAAATTTTTTACACCTTCCTCCCCAGAGTTCATACAAAACCCGGTAGACACCAACACGCTAGCAACTTCCGTTAACGACTCCGACGGAGTCTACTTCGTGCCTTCGTTTAGCGGCTTGCAGGTGGAATTTGTAATAGTTGGCTGCGGAAACGGCATAAAAAAAAAAAAAAAATGATTACATATTTATAATGTTCGCGTTGGTATGCAACTATAGGCACCCATCAACAACCCGAACGCAGCCTCGGGCTTCATCGGTGTAAAACCGACCACTAGAAAGGCCCACCTTGTGAGGGCTATGCTCGAGAGCTTGGTCTTCAGGGTGATTCTACTGTACGAGTGCATTATCCGGGAGACAAAGTTCTCTTACCACTCGATTAAGTATACATGCTCATTTTTCATTGAGGGTGTATAGGTGGCAGTTGCTAAGGGCACACGGTACTGATAAAATGGTTTGTAGGGTCGACGGGGGAGTGTCGCGGAACGACTTTGCCATGCAACTGCTGGCTGATCTCACGGGCCTGGAAGTTGAGCGCAGCACGAGCAGCGAGATGTCGATCCTAGGCGTGGCGTTTCTCGCAGGACTTCATCAAGGTTTTTTTTTTTTTTTTTTTTTTTTCATTCCATCGTGTATCGTGGTTGAATGTACATTCATTTCGGACAATTACCTTTTAGGAATCTGGAGGAACAAGCAGGATATCTTGAAGCTTCGAAAGGTGGAAAGGATATTCACTCCGAGCAAGAAGAGGCGAGGCGACTACGAAAAAGTTGTCAAGGAGTGGAAAAGGGCCGTGGAAAAGTTCAAGGACTGGTACTGACGGTACGCTTCCGGTGCGAACATTGCCAATGATGCGACGGTCCAAAGATGGAGTTACGCCAAGATGGTGGCAGCTTTGTTGATTTTGTTTTTGATGTATAGTGCAATACGAGCTAAACCGAAAGCGAATACTCCGCTGAGGTAGTTTAGTGGGCAAGAGGGAAAATACTCATCAAGTTTTTTATATTTTCGTATAGCAGCGAACGAGACTTTTTTTAATTACAAAAGTGATTATAGAATTTTACAATCTGTGGTTGAACATAGTGTAATTAAAATTTTTTAACATTTTATACACACGTGCGAGCCATGGGTATATACTTTTATTAAGTGCCTTACGTAGGACTGGTGAGACGAAACAAATCTGTAAATAACGATTAAGTATGACTTGCATTTTGATACGGATGGTTGTTAAATAATAAAAATTATTTTTCATCGAAAGAAATAATTTGCTCTTCGTTCCTTCGAATCTCCCTCTTTCATCATTAACACGTGATACTTGCATGTTTCAGGTGAGTAAACTGGCAGTGACAACATTTTGCTCTCAACAAAAAAGAAAAACAAAGGGATATTTACGGATTGATAAAGAAAATTTACTCGTGGATTTATCAGCTTCGTAATTGTTATTCGTACCAAAATACACACGATTGCGTCCGTCCAACACGACGGAGTACAGTATCGTAGGTCACGTGAGGCCTGCACTCGTCCAATAAATTGCAAGACTTTGCATTATTCAAACATAGGCATAGACGCAGTGGCAATTCATGTATATATACCTAATTAAATGCCTTTTTCTCTCTTCTCGCATCTCGACAACCAACAACGAACACACATCGCAATAGACTATATATTCACTTACGATTTAAAAAAAAAAAAAAAAAAAAAAACGCTTCTACGTTGAATCAGTAAATCATCACGATCGCGTTTGAAGCCGATACATCCGACGGAGCGTCATTTCGAATGCGCATACGAATCGAATTTTTCGGAGCATCCAGTGAGTTGCTGCCATGTGTACACCGTGGGCAGAGTATAGTATACACGTAGCAAGCATCTAGTACGAACAGTGTCCCGCGTCAGCTCCCAAGTTTTTTCCCATCGCGAAGGAGTTACAAAAAAGCAAATCGCGAATTATAATACGTGCACCCGATGGTGCACACGTGTGTGCGAGCGAGCGCTACGAATCTAAATGAAAAAAAAAAAAAAAAAAAAAAAGCTCTTGCTCGCGTGTGTTAAGTATAGTTTTGCTATGTGTGTATATATGCACACGCCTGCGATGAACTTGTCGTTTTCCCATCGCGGCGATCGAAAATGAATTCGGATGCCGGTGGTGGTGGTGACGAGTTCATCGGCAACGCGATCGGTCGACCGAGTGCCACGGACTAATCGCTCCGCTCCTACAATTTTTCGTGAAAACTCGTGACAAGCAAAGTTTCGTCTTTTTTCATTTGGTGCCCGGTATCTATTGGTCTCCCGTTGGCCCCGATCGGACGCAGCCATGGTAAGTTTGTTACGATCTTGCATTATTTGTACGTGTAAACGCGAGCGAGATTGGCTTTTTTTCCTTCTTACCGTGCGGCCATCGCGGAGTGCTAATGAGATTCGATTAGTTTTTCTTTGAGCGACACTTACCTTGCTCCCTATTCTATAGCCCAACCGTAGTTTGATCGCTATTGCGCTTCGAGTTATCGGCAAAACGTTTCTACAAGATATACTTATCCTTTTACTCATTAATTTGTAAATAACGTTAGCCCTCCTTGGCGTATAGGTCGCTCCGATGTGTAATCCGAGTGATTCTTTTTTTTTCTTCTCGCCATGATCGTTAATACGTGTCTGCGTCTTAATCGATCGTCCGCAATTATACGAGTACGCATATAATTATGTAGCTAAACCGTTTACTGTTGATTTGCGTGTGATCAACTGATTACGCGTCAGATAGAAAATCAAGCTAAAAGTATCAAAATATCGAAGCTTTGATTTCAACTTATCTTTTTCAATAATAATTCACATAAACAAGTGTTACATTTCATCGTGATGAATATTCTTCTTGGTGATTTTTACACCATCCAACGATTATTTTAACATAAGCGCAATTACTTTCAAAGCACATTTTGCCACAATGATAACGCATGTGTAATCCCGCAGTCGCTTTGCATAAAGATTACACGACGGCACAAATACGTTATCAAGGAATGTTCGATGTATCCATAATATTGCGTGTTTTTGTTTTTCATTTAGATTAGATTTACTTTAGTATGTTTGCAGTGAGGAATTGTCAGAAACATTTTTTTTTCGACCCAACGTATTTTATTCTGTGCGGTAAATAATTTCATACATATATTTAATAGATACATTATTTTCGAGATATCATAATGTTTGGGTAAATAAGTTAATAACTCAATAGTGTGCTTCAGAAATGAATTTCGATCAAATAGGACAATACTTGTAAATTGTCATTGTCAGCAAAGTCAGGTTTTTAAAATACCGACTTTGTAACGTTGTCAGCATTTTTCGCAAAAGAGTTACCGATTTTTGCGAAGTGGTAAAAAAAAATCGATACGGACGAAGACAGCGAGCGGAATGATAATTTTTACACTTGGACAATCTGCAATATCGACCACTTTCCCCGCGCGACGCGTACATTTCAATTTTGAGTCAAGCATCCCTTGAAGTAATTTCGAAAGCGTTTCCCTCCCTAATATCCATCATTTATTGTCCAATCGCATTGCGTATAACGCAATCTCCCCGTCGGGCCCCACCGCACGGCCCAAGTGGTATAGCTACTCCTCTCCCGTCTGCAAAGAGTAAAAACAACACCGACGCGTAAAATTAATATCAAAGTCACCGTGACTTGTACGTACACTTCGTTTCGCCATACTGATGATTACGCGCCCGGCTTCCGCGTCAACTGCAACCGGGTACATATTAATGACAAGCGCAAACATAACTTTACTACCGCGCAAAATTGCCAGACTCGTTCGTAATCGCTCGCCGATTTACTTTCCCTGTACACCAACCGCGCGGCTCACGGGCTTCGTAAATTCAAATCCACGCGTATAGCAGGGAGGACAGCCGTCAAAGGCCCATATCTCGCTTAATGTCGCAGCATCCCACTCTTCTTCTTTTTTTTCCTCATATTATCGCAGACGCACTTGCGCATCTGCGGGCGCAGTCACGCCGGTCCCTCCCCCGACTCCGCTCTTATTTTAGACCAAGCACTTGTATACTCGACACGCACATTTGTGGGCGCGAGCGTGTCTCTCCTCGGCAATATACAGGCAGCCGCGTGCGTTATTCAGCTCGTCGTTTCTGCGTAGCTGACCGTGTAAACCATGTAATAATTGATTAATCACTCGACGGCTCGCGAGTTCGTATATATATATATGCATGTTATAATATCGCGATCGACGACAAAAGTGGACGAGAGAGAGAGAGAGAGCGGCTGATGTAATTATTGCGCGCAGGCCGAGCAAGTAGTGCTGGAGATGAGCGAAGCGAACGGCCGGCCGGCCGATTCAGTGGCTATAGACATCGCGGGGGAGGAGTCGCGGGGAGTCGATCTGGAGCCTGAGGAGCCGGCCGCAGTGGCGGTGGTAATTGAACGGATGACCGAAGGTAAGCATCGCTTGTATATACATATACATTATGGACTATGCACACGTTTGCTCGCTTTAATTTTATGTATATATGTGTAAGTACTTCGAGTTGTAATCTTCGCTTGTTTGGATACGTCGTTGGCGAGAGTTGCCGTGCAAATTAATTATTGAGTGTGACTGTCTAATCGAGCGCGTGTTATACAGAGTCATATTTTTGTTATTTTGTTGTGGGTTCATTTTCAAGATTACCCATTTGGGAATTAATTTTAAGCGTAAAAACTATGTAAGAATTCAATTTGGCAATTAAAAAATGGCAATTTTTTTTAGTCGATTGTTGATCATCAGTTCTATAAATGTGATTTAGAGAAATTCCTTGCTTGAAAATGAATAAATAATTTAAATAAAGGTTTGATAAAACCAACTGTTTTTCAAAGTGGCAGCAACACAGGACTTTGTTGTTTTGTTGTTATTTAAATTCCAGCATATTTACTGAAATGACTTAACTTTATTGGAAACACGAATGGAAAATGATGTCAATGTTTTCGTTGTCTGTTCGAAAAAAGTAATCGTCTACAGTTGTTTTTATTTATTTTTTGTTAACCTGAATATGTTTGTATGAAGAAAAAAAAAATTCTGATTGGAATGCTCTTTGCATAACTGGAACTGCTGGTTTTAAAAAAAAAAAAAACCAAGTGGTTATAATAGAGTCGATATCGAATGGCTTTTTTTAAGTGCAATCCACTTATACTCCATAAAATTAAGTAAAAATTATTAGTCTGCAAATAAAAACATGTCGTAAATTAGATATCCCCGAAAAAAGATACAAGTTCAAGAACTTCTACAAAAAAAAGTTTAATTTTAATGTCTAATAAATATATAAAATGTTTTGATGATAATCGAATCGTAAACAATCGGATCTTGCGTTCGTAAGAATTCACATAAAATTGAATACAAAAAAATCTTGGGATATTTTAGAAAAATACTAGATTATTTTGAGTCGACAATTTCCGAAAGTAAACTAATAAACGGTTGAAACAATTAGGTCAGATGGGAGCTTACTTTTTTAGTAAGCAATAGATTCTGCTTAATGACACATATATCTCAACCAAGAAAAGGGTATCTGACCCTTTTTTCACTAATCAGCAAAATAAATAAATAAATTATATGTATGTATGTATGATTTCCAAGATTTTAATAATTACGTTCTGGCGTTAGCTAAGTCATCAATATCAATTATTTTTCAAACTATATCACGTATCATACCGATTTTTCCGATAAAAAATACTTCCTCGTCATTTGTACAATCATACTTTTGTACACTCCTTAATTGCACCAATATAATTGACTACACGTATTTTGTCATAAGTGCGCCTTGCGATATTCATTAGATTACTGCAGTCGGTGTTTAACCAACTTTGACTGATGGTTTAGTCTCTGCTACCGAATAATCAGTAAAGTGACACGTTGTCACGTTGCAAGTGTACACTAAGATTTTTACTATAAACCCTCATTGTTTCATCAACTTTTCGACAACGCTAAAGGGGTGCTAGATTCGCGAGAGAAAAAGTAAGTTTGATTTGTACGTAATATTGTGATGTCTGTTATTACGATGGATACGTCATAAAAAGTAAACCTTAAATTCTCTCCTTGTTCTGAAAATAGACCAAGTAAATCAAACGCAAGTTAGAAAATCTGGATACAAAAAAATCATTAGATATTTGTAGAAAATCGGTAGTACTACAGTGAATCAATATTCACAATAGTATCTCACACAAACGGTACGACTTTTATAAAAATAAGTATTTTTGCGTTCGTCAAAATCTTACGCGGTACTCATTACATTTCCTTTTTTATAAGCTTATAGTCATTTTGTTCTTCTTGCCAAATCATGTGACGTTTTCCAAACCTCAATTATTCACCATGACGAATAAAGTAATATACGGACATACGTCATGTATTAGTTTAGCGCGGCTTATTAATCCAATAAACTAATTAACCTATAATAATCATCCGACTTCTAAGATAATGAATGAAATTTCCTGAAAAATTATTGAATCTATCACTTATGAAACTTACTTTTTTATTGTTACTAGTAGGAAGTGAAAGAGGATAGACGAGAAATATGAACTGTATTGCTATACTTTTTACTCGACTTGGTGTCGTTTACAACAAACGCCACTTTTGTGTATACTAGGAGTTGCAAAACTTTGAAATGACGCACGTAAAATAAAACGGTAGAACTTTGGGATGATCTTTATCAGAGGGAAAAAAGTTTATACTGATTCGAAACCAACTATCGCGAGTTTCACCTAGTAAATTTTTTTGTAGCTACATTTAGTATAATAAGTGCAAAGGCAAGAGATGATTGCAGTCCTGGGCGCTTTTGTCCCGTACCGCAAACCCATGATTTGCATTTTGTACGCGGCACTGCGGCTGCTGCTGTTTTTAGATAGCCGTCAGTAAGCAAAAGGCCGCTCTGCGAGAATAATACTTTCAAGGATAATTCTAGCACTCGCGCAATCAGCTGTTTTTTAATGTTTTTTTATTTTTTATTTCTGAAGTACTCAATATTCTGTTAATCATCGGGATGTTTTTTCTTCTATCAGAAAATACGTATGAGTATTAGACAGTATTTGCGCGTCAAATAGCTACTTGAAGTTGGAAGCTTCTCCAACAACAAGCTTGGAATGGTATTTGTTTCAGATAAGTGAGGTAATTTTTTTTTTTTAATCACTAACCAATTACTATTTATTTTTTTGAATATAGTGTTGTCTCGCTCTTCTGAAATCACATTTCGATCTACATTTTTTGCGATTGAAAACTTTAGATTCCAGGTAGCTCAAAAACTAAATATTGATCGTATAAGTAGCTCAACCCGTGTCGATGGTGCTTACTTGGTTTTTTCTAAGGAAACGTAAAATTAATGTAAAGAGAAAAAGATTTACAATAAAGTACTTTAATCTATGGTTTTTGAAGAAAAATTTGTAGGACAAAAAGTAATCTTCTGATCTAAAGTTACGAAAAACTATTAAAATTTAACGAAAAATAAGCTTGGTTTGTTCGTATAACTTTTAACTCAAATAGTATTTCAAAACCCAAGTTTTATTTACAACCTTTTCCGACGCGCTTAATTTAAAGTGAGTTCGACCAACCATTGCTGAAAAAAACCTATTGTTTTCTCACGTGGTGAAATAATTTCTTCGTCCTTTCGTGAATGCATTGTATTCGATCATCTATACGTATATGACTTTAGACTCTCTTCTAATACAAAAACTCACATATCGAGGTGTCGCCGAGTGCTATACTCGTACATAACAATTTTGTCGCTACGGCCATTATTTAATCACCGTATTCTCGTCTATACTTTGAGTCAGCAACTTTCCTTAGGACATACACATTACGAAAAGACCAAAGTCACCAAAGGTTTTCTTATGTACTTGCATATTACGTACGATCAAATAAACGACACAACCCCACGGCACGAAAGATTCGATCCTCCGTCAACGAGGAGTAGGTATATGGTTAACTTATGTTCACGAGCCATCAGTGGCATGAATAATGGCCCGACACGTGAGCTCTAGCTGGTTTACCTTCGTGTCATCTTCTATTTAAGGCCGCTAACAAGACTAACACTCTTGTCTCCTCTGAAACTTTAATGAAGGATCGGAGCATAGAACGTACTTGAGTCGTAAACTACGTCTTCGAGCCGGTACAGTAATAGCTCAGGGGTTGCTGTGTAAGTACAAGGAGCTGAGTCAGACGAGCGTGGAAAGTCGAACTGTTCGGTCGGTGTTTGGATAAAAATAATTGATCCGTCTCGATTTACTTGTGCCTTTTTTTTCACGCAATTTTAATTTATTTTATATGAAAACAAAAAAAAAAGTAGTGCTCGAGTGTAATGCTTTGTGATGAGGAGTAATCGAATAAACAGCTCATTATTTTTGATGCTTTATTGTATAAAAAATTTATAGTGAAGTTATTTTGTGATTATTATACTTCTCATCAGCTATAATAGATAAAGTGTTTAATTAATAAGTAAACAAATAAAGGAATGAAAATTCCTGTGAGTTTCGATCGTATCATTTATGTGCATCATGCAGTACATCGTAAAGTACCGTGTTTAATTAACTACCATACGGATTAAAATTATTTTTGATTAATTTTGAGAAAAAGTGCACCTATAGCCATTGAAAATTACATCTACGTATTTTATACCATTTTTGTTCGTTGTTCATCGGATAAACCGTGTGTAAGTAAATGTATTTAGTTTGTTGAGCAAATGGCTAAGTTATGCAGAGCCATTAGCGAAAGCGTTAAACATTTAAAAATAAAGTCAAATGTGTGATTTGCAGATTTAAAATCAGCTCATTGAAACAAAGATGACAAAGTTGTTTGAGCAAGACGCGGAGTATAATGGAGACGCGGTAAAAATTCAAGTAGAGCCCGCCAATGTATCATCACGTTACAATGGCAATGGTATACAAATATGGTTTAATTAAATTTATATACTTTAAGTGTTCAGTAGACAACACAATTTGACTCATCCGAAATTTGCCAAGAAAATTTAAATAAAAAATCATGTAGTGTTAAAAAAACTTGAGGTATGATAAAATTTCAAATTAAATCAAGTTTTGCCGAGTTACCATCGGAAAATAGAGTAGGTATTAAAAGTAAAACTCTCAAGGAGTATTCTCGCGACCTCTTTCGCGTCGTTTGGTTACTAGATCCAGCATCATAAAACTTAATCTTCTCTTTCTTCTTTCGGACAACTCACTAAGAAAAATAATATCCAATAGACTGTAGTGCACCGACCCCCTTCTATGCACCCACACACAGGAGGCACAGAATGCCTAGTATACTCTGTCAAAACAAAACATTGCCATAGTAATGTATAGCACAGAAAGAAAATACTTATAAGCTGTAAGGATTACATGTATAGTTGGTAAGCCGGTGACGCACTATTACAATTATAGTCCGAATGAGGAAAGAAGAATAAAAATCGTATCTCGAGTGGTGGGCAGATAAACAGTGTAGCAGCTGCATCGCGGCTATAAACGCAAGATAAGTATGTGATATCCAGAAAAAAAATCGAGGAAACTTTGGAGCAACTCGCATCTATTCCAGTCTCGGTCAGTATAATATCAGCTGTACCCGCAGCAGTATACCCTCTCAGTTACTCTTTTGCTCCGCATTTTAGTAGAATCGTATCACATCCATACATATATTTTAGTCATCAGGTGACTTGTGATCTTATACTCACCTGTACTCAAACACATTATACCAGCAGTAAGTGTGACACCCTTTTTCACTTTATTTTTTAGATTAGTGCGAGCATTTTATTCTATTGTGCGTTATATTTTTACTAGAGCAAAAGTGTTTATCCGATTGGCTGTACATTTTAAGGATACTTTCGTTTTTATACCGTAACGTGATACTTTATAGCCAATCGAAAGAAAAAAAAGTTTAGCACCAAAATAATAGAAATTATATGCTGAAAATAAGATTGGTTTAACCTTGAAGATGGATATTATGTGTGTATGTGCGCGCGTTTGTGTGCGAGTGTGGGTTTACTTGGGATCGAGAAATATATGGCTGTAGATCTTTTATGTATCGGTTTTTTGGCTCGTCCGTCATTACCTTTAATTTCATCCTGATGATTGTCTTTTGGAGGAAAAAAGTTTATAGACAGCAGAAATTCTTTTATTGACTATTACAGTATAAACTTTTTTGTACATAAGAAATACTTTCATCATTAAAAAAATCAAATAATAGTCCAAAGTCAGTCTAAGTTTTAATCGACACAATTAGAAGTTTGACATTTTAGATTAAAATGAAATTAAAAAAGATGTAGATATTTTTCATAATGACAACTTTCCGCCTTATGCTGCTTGATATTTCAGGAAAATTAAAAAAAAAAAAAACACACACATCCAACAATAAAAACAATATTTAATGACAATACTAAAGAATATATTATTAGCTGAAAGAAGTAAATGTAACTCGTTAAGATGTATAGCAGCATCAATCACGTACCACAATTAGACTTTTTTCCTTCTGGTAACTATTGCGGTAGTTGCATCTTATAAGGAAACTGAAACGTAGTTTTTTGCGTAGATGCAGTCGCTCGTTTTTTTAAATTCTTCTCTGCTGCTAGTAGAATTTTTTTTTTTTTTTTTCAATTATTCATTTTTTATTTTTTCCCTAGTCTGATTACTGTTATCAAAATAATTCAGACATACTTATAAAAAATAGTTGACCATCTAAGAAAAACACGTAGGTACACTTATATGTTTGGTGCGATATTTGTATGTGTGTGTTTCGAAAAATTATAAAGTTGCATTAGATTTTCACTGGCACTTGTCTACGTGACTAGTATTGTAGAAGCAACGTGTATCCGTATGTTACTAACAGTTCACGATAGTAGTTTACATATTTATATAGGTACAATAATGCAAGTACTTATATTAATGAGCAGTAGACTTTCTCTCTGTACATAATATGATTTATTTGTCGTTCTACACTTGTATTGGTGAATAGTCTCTCTGACGATACACGTCTACAGCTTCTTTTTCATGATTTAGCTAACGTCACAGCGATGATCATACGAATAATTATCTAACTACTAAAACAGTTTTTACCATTTTTCTCGTCACCAAAGATAGCTCCCACCATCTAACGATGCCACGAAACAACACCTTCATACCTCAAAACCGGTATTACTTGCTTTCGACCCCTCTCTCCTTTTTACCGCCTGTCTTTTTAGTTGCTTCGATCGAGTTTACCACAATGCATTGCAACTTTGGTATTTTTCTTTGTATCTTCCTAAAAGTATTCCTTATTTGCGCAAAATTGAAGTACTTGACCTTACCTAGCATGGAACTTAATTCAGCCATTAGATGTAAAAAATACCAAATTCAACTTCATGCACCCGCTCAATTTGATTTATTATAGGGATACACACAGTAGTGTATAGGGATACATGAAGTTAAATTTTGTATTTTACGGTATTTATAGCGGCGGAGATTTGGCAGCTAAATTTTGTTTTATTGATCTTCTGATTATCGATACCTTTTTTTTTATCACGTAAAGTTATTTTCACGCTTTACTTACAATAAATTTATGACTCTGAAATAAATGGGTGATAAAAATTTTTTTTATCAATTTTATCGAGTTTTACTTTTTTTTTTATTAATTTTTCTCATAGTTTCTAATACCATTGCATCGTATTTTTTATTGTCTTTAAAATATTTTAATTAAATTAGTAGTCGTACCAGGAAAAAACTTATCAAAAATAAATTATGTACTATTGTTTTAACTTATCGCTTGCTCGTTATTAAATTCCAGTTCCTACCAACGGCAAAGACATGTCCAACTATGCAGATGTAAGCTGAAAAACCATTTAATTTAATTTAAAATTTCTTTACTGTTTTTCGCATTAAAATAATACATTTAATTTTAGGTGGTTCAGTCTGCGAGGGAAACTTATTATGGAGGAAAAACTCGTCCACTGGAATTCAGAATCAAACAACTTAAATTACTGCAAAAAATGTTGGCCGAACATCGAGCCGAGTGGAACGCAGCATTAAACGCAGATTTGCGAAGAGTAAATATTCCATGAAACATCCTCTTTTCTGAAAGCAATCATAATTAATTGCCTTGATGAATTATTTTCAGAGTAAATTTGAAAATTCGGTCCTTGAGATTGATTACACCATCAATGAGATCAAACACATGCTGATGCACATTAAGGAGTGGTCTGCTCCAGAAAGAGTAAATTAATAGTTTTAAAAAAAGTCGAAAGTAAAATGTCGAACGTTACACATTATAAATTTTTTATTATAGCCACATAAAACGTTTGTTAATATGTTGGATGGCGTTGTTATACACAAAGAGCCATATGGTGTCGTCTTGGTGATTGGTGCTTGGAACTATCCTTTGCAGTTGACAATTGCGCCGTTTATGGGAGCAATTGCTGCTGGAAACTGTGTGATACTAAAACCATCTGAAGTGTCAGTAGCAACTGCTAAATTAATAAGCGAACTTGTTCCAAAGTATTTAGATAACGTACGTATTAAAATTCGTCTGATACTCGAATTTCGATAAACATGCATTTATTAAATTTCAATATTCTCAGGAATGCTACAAGGTTGTTTGTGGTGGTGTAAATGAAACCAGTGAGTTACTAAAACAAAAATTTGATTATATTTTTTACACTGGTTCAACAACAGTGGGACGCATTGTACGTGATGCGGCAAATAAATTTCTTACTCCGGTGACATTAGAACTTGGTGGAAAAAGGTACTTGTAGTGAAAATTCCCCGTTTGTCAAATACTAGTTAAAATTTATAACGTCGTATTTAAATTTTTATTATTAGCCCTGTCTACATTGATAATACTGCAGATATTAATATTACAACCAAACGAGTTTTGTGGGGAAAATTTATCAACGTTGGTCAAACTTGCATAGCACCTGACTACATAATGTGTACAACAGAAGTCCAAAATGCATTTGTTAAGGAAGCAAAAAAAGTTTTAAAAGAATGGTATGGCGATAATCCACAACAGAGTCCAGATCTTTGTCGGATTGTGAGCGATAAGCATTATCAGTAAGACTTTATTGAAACAAACACATTCAATTTAATGTAAAAGAAAGAAAATGTTTTAAATTAAATTTTTTGTCTTCAGACGTTTGGTAAACTTTTTATCCAATGGAGAGGTAGCATTAGGAGGACAAGTTGATTCTGCTGATAAATACATTGCACCAACAATTCTTGTGAATGTTAGGCCCACCGATCCAGTTATGAAAGAAGAAATTTTTGGACCAATACTACCTATTATAACTGTCAGTAATGCTTATGAAGCAATAAAGTTTATCAATGAGCGGTAAGTTATAAAAAGTAATTCAACATTTTTTAACGTTCAGATAAATCTAGAATTTCTGTATGTGGTAAAATTTGAGTAGTACTACCAATTTTTTAGCATTTAATTCTAAACTAATGTAAATTTAATTTGATATACGAAAGTGGTTCAGACATTTTTTTACGTCAATATCCTAATTTTTTTTTTATGTGATTTTCTTAAAACAAAATTCTTTTTTCGATCAAATTAATTTTACATTGTCAATGATTAATTAAATGAAGGAGATTGACGGTTTTACTGCTCCCCAAGATGCCAACTAAAATTAATTTTCTGTAATATAGTGACTCTCCCCTCACATTGTACATTTTTTCCAAGGATACAAACGTACAAAATCTGTTCATAAAACAAACTCAGTCTGGGTCTGTGTGTGTCAACGATACAATAATGCAGTATGGGGGTGAGTTAGGCAATACTCGTCTCTGGTGATTGCGTAGTGTAGTCATTCTACAATAAATTTTGTTCGTTTGAGCCTGTTTGTTTAAGCTTTACAGTAGTATAAGTACAAGCTATATTATATGTAAGGAGAGGGGCGCGCTTGGATCACTAGTCAATCGACCTATGTATCTAGTCTTGAACGTATCTAATAATTAAGTTTTACCTCTAAAACCATTAAAATACAACGTTAATAACCCATTTACAGCTTTTTGTTCTCATGCGACGTTACTTAAAATCTTCTAGACCAACTCATTTTCAAGTAATCTAGAAAAAAGTATTTAAAATTTTTCCTGCTTGCTACTGATTTTGTAAATTTTAACTGTATTGCTAAATTGTGTATTACTTTAGTTATGAATATACTTGGGCTATGGGACATTTGGTGATAGTTTTTCTGTAATCAATTGATTTTTCTATTCGTTTGGATGTGGTGGTATTGGTAATAATTCGTTTAAATTAAATGTAGCTACATTAAATCAAAGTATAACTGTGGTAGTCCCAATTGGTATATAAGCTATTACAATGATTGCATATGTACATATGTTAATTGCATGTTTGCTTGTACTTTGATACAGTGATAAACCTTTAGCCCTCTATCTCTTTGGTTCCGATATGGATGAGCTTAATCTGATAATAAATGATACATCTAGTGGCAATATTTTGGTTAACGACACTATGTTGCACGCGCTAGGTAAGCTTCCATCGAAATCTAATTTTATGTACATAGAAAATATGCATAAGTACATTGTGTACCAAGCTTTACTTTGAAAACCATTGCCTGCTTATTAACGCATGCACCATCTTTAATTTAATTAAATTTAAGTATACCATATCGTGGGTGTGTGTTATAAATTTAATTAAAATTATTCGTGAATATTCAATTTTTGTCACATTGCATTGAGTTGCATACCTGAGAGTCATCAAGCGTCACGATTTCTGAACTTTTACAGTTGATACTTTGCCGTTTGGTGGTATTGGAGCCTCAGGAATGGGCGCCTATCACGGAAAACTTTCGTACGACACGTTCGTTCATCCGAAGGGCTGCCTAATTAAAAATTTTAACATCATCGGAGAAACGTTGGCATCGTAAGTACGATTCGCATTTTATAAAAAATTCATCGAGAAAGTGAGAAAAATTACTCATAACTATGTCAGCACTTGCAAGATTTATACCAAAACATAAATATTTGTCATTGCAGTTCCCGGTACCCTCCGTACTCGGATGGAAAATTAAAATTCCTGTCACTGTTGATGGCCAAGAGGCCCGACATTCCAGGAATAAAATATCTGCCGCATCTGATAATGTTTGGCTTAGGCGTTGCTGTCACTCTGGGCCTCAAAACTTTTCTGAAGGTACACAAAGCCGGAACACGATAGACGTTACTTTTATCATTACATACAGTCAATTGCAATGCCAATTTTATAAAGCACAAATTACGTTATGCCTAAAATGTGATAAAAAACTCATACTTTGGTATGAAAGCATGACAAAAGATTTTTATACTTGATTTATGTCAATTTTGTGGTTTCCATAGTATAATTATGTTTTAAAAAAAAGTTTTATGCGTACAATTGTTAAATTTTATTTACAATTACGTTACAGTTAAAATATTTATAGAATTGGTTTGTTAATCAATCGTTTTTAATACGATGCACAAACGTATGACGCACATCTGAAGTGTCTGTAATTTTTCAAATTTAAAAAATAAACTATCAAATCAGCCATTGTATTTGCTTCATTCATTTTTATTGAAAAATGCCACATTAAAAAAAAAACGCATTTGCGTTATGTTTCCAGGGAACTTCTTACGCCGATGAGCCATGATATCTCAGTTGGGATTGTACTCACATTCCACACAGTACACCAAATAAAAAATATATATATATATATATATATATATTTTTTTTTATGGAAGCAAGACAAAAAAGTTTTCTGAAAAATTTTCAACGAACGTTGGTCATTAATTGTTATCTGAGAGCACCCAAGTCTTATTGGTCTTTCACTCGATCTATAATCTAATAAATACCATATTTATGTGATTTTTCTTGTTTAATATAATTATTTAACTTTAATTTAGGATTTTTCTTGGATATTATTAATAATAAATTTTCGTTAGTAAAACTATTGTTAAATTTTTATGTAGTTTAACCGCAGTTTAGATTTTGGAAATTTTTTTATTAAGAGCATTTTTAATATTTTATGTAATTTGCTTAGGCTTGTAGTATATTTGTGATTTAAAATATTGTTTTTGATGAACTGTAAAACTTGAAGAAACTGTATACTGCAAAATAAAATTCAAACGTCTTTGGAATATAATAAAATCACGCAAATCGTATAAATAATGTATATATTTTGCATCTTTGTATAACGAATGTTAATGATAAAGTTATGTACACTTATGTGTTATATATTAGATGTATATTTGTTTAAAAAATGCATTGAATCTTTTTACTTTTCACCTTTGATGCTCCTCTTCAAAAGTGCTTGGATCAATTAATTTATAAAAAACGAATTTCAAACTAAAATAACGTATAACTTTACTATAACTATAAATCCGTTTGTCTTTCATTCCGCGAGTAATTAAGTAAATACAAAATAATGCATATTGTACTCATATAGAAGTTCTCGGGAATTCCTTACGTATTTTACTAAACTTTTCAGAATGTATATCTAGCAAAAAATTACTCCTCTTCAGAAGCATGTTACTAATCCTTCAAATAAATTCAAAAAATATAAAATATAAAAGAGTAAACTATATGTTACAAAAATTTCACTACTTGTAGGTTGCATATAAATACTGCTCAGGAATAAGTGAGTAATTATTATAAATAGAATAACTTTAATATCCATGATTCAGAGAACTTAAAAAAAAGTAAAAATATATAACCAATAATCTATTTATAAATTTGTTATACTGAAACGAACGTCGTATCTTGAAAAAGAAACTGAATTCGGTATAATCTTTTTGCATACTTTATATATTTTTATAAACCATATATTATCATTCTTATAATATTTAAAAAATTTCGGACATCGGTATAAAAATTTACCATACTATTACACTACTATATTGTTGTTGATTGAAAGCTGCTATGCAATTTTCGAGTCAATCGAACCATTTTGTACAATTAACTGAAATATTAACCGTTTTTTGCTGTAGCTTTTAAAATAATTTAAAATGACATCTTGTAAAAGATGATTGAACTTGGTTAATTTTGGCACTTTAGCATGCATTATTTAGTTTGTTCTGTCAAATAGGTAATACATCTCCACACTAATGGCGCGTTCGAACAAGGAACTTAATTATACATGCAGAGGCTGATGATTACTGTCTAATTTGGTACATAAGAGAGGGAGAGCACAAATTAAAGGAAAAAAAATATGTCACTGGCGTATAATTTTATTTAATTCTCATTTGCATGGGCCTACACCCACAAAAACTTGCCTCAAACAACTCATATGATTCGTAGTATTTAGCGATAGCGAGCAGAGAAAACAAAAACGTAAACAATCCACGGAAAATATGATCGAGTGGTGAGCAACAAAAAATTAAACAGAAACAATTGGTGCCACGCTCACTCGTACAACTGCGCACAGAAAATTCCAATCAGTAAGACTGTTTCCAATTTCTTTTTTCTCACACGATAAAATTTTAATCAATCGGAGCCCACTATCATCAATAATACTATTATTACTCTCATAATGTCCACCCGAGTAAGCACCTCAGATTCATTAAAAAGAAACTGATCTTTTACTAACATAATAGTTACTGTATAAGGAAGAATGAATTTAAAAACTCTACAATTTGGTATTTTTCGTGAATTTTGAAGGCGACCCGCACTATTAAGACAAGAAGGAATTATTTACGTCGTCTTCTTCTTTTGATATTGGTTGATAGCTCTCAAAAGAACAGCTTCCCACTTCTTGGGCTCCTTTTGCGTATAATGCAACACGATTTTCTCGAAGCTTATCTTTTGCTTCTCCGTACACCATCTGCACTTTGTGACAATTGCCTCTGGAAACTTATCTGCAATTAAAAAGATTTAATTTTATAAAATAGCGCATCACTTTTTAAATATTGTTAAAAAAATACATGATTTTAATAATGGAAAAAAAAAAAATCGCGCATCCGCTTAGGCTAAACGGTGGAGAGATGTTTTTAAATAAAATTACCATTTTAATAAGCTTTGAGCCCGTATAAAATTATTGAGATGACGATGCATAATGTATTTTAAGTAAACAATTTTTTTAATTTTGGTCGAAGATAAAACTTTTTTTGTTTTTAATAAGACCCTATTGGCAACTAAATCTCTTGTGCAGGTTTACAACCAACAAAATACATTAATTCAACAATGTGTAGTATTTTTAGGTGTAATAGTACTTTTAAAAGTAACGATAATGAGAAAAGCTACAATTAATGTAAATATTTTTACTTTACGCACGACTAATTTTAATCAGTAATAAATAAATCGCGTACATTACGAATACCATTTTTCAGTTATTTTAATTAAAAGTCAATTAAACTCACAATTTTCGCATACAATCAATTTTTTTACCAAAACCATGAAGTATCTCCAAGAATTTAGTTATACGTTTTTTTAATGTTTCTCAAAACCGCAAACAAAATAATCAGCTTCAACCTCTCGGTATTCGATCCGCGATAGATCACTAAAATTAGATAACTTATTTCTATATTCACAACATTCGTGTGAAATATAGTTGATAAACGAATAGTTAAAACAAAAGTGCCAATTGAACTCGAGCGCACGTATGGTTGGAACAACGCGTGGGCGTACCTTTGAAGAACTTGGCGTCAGGAGTGTAACAGGGGGCGGCGTCCAAAAAACAGTTGTAGTACTGCTCGCGGATGCGATCGTTGCTGAGGATCTGGTCGACGTCAACGTAATCGTACTTGTCGGAGTAAATTTCCTGATCCGCGAGGGCAGCGCTGACCAGCGTGCAGAGCACCACGAACAGTCCCAATGCCCGGCTCATTTTGAGACGATGTCCAGAGATACTCGAGCGACGACTACGACAACGACGAGACCGTACCGATTGTCGCTGCTATCCGATCGCGAGTGCCTTTTTATATGGCGTTCCGACTCATTGGCGTCTTTTTTACGTCACCCTGCCGGTTGTCCACCACCGATCTCCTTACCTTTCCACTCGATTCTTCCTTTTTTTTTATTCCCCTCCAAGCCTCGCGTGGTAGAAGGCTCCTCAAGTTTTTGCACACACGCATCTGACATTGGATGAGACCCAGTCAATGTCAGGTGCGTGAGCTCAAACATTCATACACCGCCTTCCGCAGTGCTAGTGCCAAGGACACGTGTTTCGCGCCGATCGCGGAACTTGTGTATACATGCTATGGCCGATGACCGATAAATCGGCTCGCGTATGGTCGAGACTTTCCAAACTAGTTTATTTTGACCGGAGGGCAGAAAAATCGCTAAAAAACGTCATTACTCTAATCGATGGAATCTTTCGTTGGAATAATAATCATAAAGTAAAACTACCGATTTTGCAATATTATTTCTAATACAGAGTGATGAACGTTGAACATCGTCGCGTCTTTTCTTAACACATTGAACAACTTTTTTTTTTTTCATTCAAACGTTATGTAACTCTTTGCGAGATTGAACTCATGAATTTTGCGAAATTGATTCATGCAAATCTATCTCAATTATGAAATCCTTTTGGTGGGTCGGAAAAATTTTCTAAGCAATGATTAACGAGCTTCAGTCCCCATAATTGCCCATAAAACAATCAATCTACTTTTTTTTTTTCTATCGATACAAGTTATGACGATATCACAGGGATTATATCATTGGGATATAATTTGTTTTCGTGCTCACAATTACATAATGTGACGCTGATTCAGCCACACGAGTATATTTGTTGATCGAATATTTTTTTTTTTTTTTTTTTGGGAAACAAATTATTCTACTTTTTTTTTCTTCCATGTCTCTTATACACTTGTAACTGTTGGAAAAAAAGAGTAGCAACCAAAAATGAATGCATGTCAAGCCGTGTACAATTATTCTTAATACAAAAAAAAAAAAAAAAAAAACAAAGTACGTGATGAGCAATAAATTAACACCTACGAACCGGTCAAGTCTCACTCAAAATTCTCCATTGGCCGCTGGTGTTTACATAGCTTTGCATTGTATTAATGTACACTTTTGTGAGACCATAAAAGTTAAATTATCTTCGTGGAACTGGAAACAAAACTTTTTTATTGAAAAGTTAAGTAGTAAAATTTCTCAAGGATTCACGAGTCGGTAACCCCTGCAACTTTGTCACCTCTGTACGAGTGCGAGGACTCGGCTCAACGAACCAAACTCGTAAATTCAGAGTACCACTGTGTTGTACTCCCTCTAGCTCCAACTCGCATGAAATTCAACCTGCTACACTCCAAATCTCCGGTTGTGTCCCAACTTTGCCCGAAAAAACTTGACATGTATACCCACGCATCATGACTATACATTAGTTGGCAGAAAGTCACACGTTGTACCGGTTGCATAACTTACCGACCAAATGATTCCCGTGGAATGATCCATCATCAAAATGCCCGTGTGTTTAAGACGCATGACACTCGCTTCCTCGGCAATCACGCCCCAAACATCCGTAATCCATAAATAGTCCAGTGGCCGGAGGGTACGAGCTTCATTGGAGAGCCAAACAGTGCGACAGCCGCACCATGGCTTTGACAACGAGACTACTAATCACCGTGACCATGGCAACTCTAGCCCTTGCCCAGCAAAGGTACGAAAGCACCTACGACGATCTCGACGTGGGGACTATTCTCGGCAACTCGGAGCTCCGCGAGAGCTACTACGCCTGCTTCATGGACACCGCGCCCTGCCCCACCGATGCCGCCGTCTTCTTCAAAAGTACGTATATGGGATAACCCTTCCGTGTGTTCCCTTCGCTCGAATATTTCAGTGACAGGTGTTTCCTTTCTTTAGGTAAGGCCCCCGAGGCGTTCGTTGCCTCCTGCAAGTATTGCACGGACAAGCAGCTGATCATGTTCGAAAAGATCATCAGCTGGTACGTGAACAACAGCCCCGACCAGTGGAACAGTTTGGTCGAAAAGACCATTCAAGACGCGAAAAGCCAAGGACTCCAGTTCCGATGACGAGAAAACACCCGAAGCTTTCGACACTCTGATATATCGTCAAATTGTAAAATTTCATTTTTTAAAAGCATCTTCCAACTTGTGTAATGTACGATATGGGGTTGCGTGGGTGAAATAAATGAAAAATGTCGACGAAAATACGCAGGAGAGCTTGTGCGCGCGCACCCATTGATTTAGCAGATAATACGCAGTGGGAGAGACAAATTCGAGCTTTACAGCGGATATAAGTAAACACACACGTCTATGTTTGCGTTTCTTCGAAGCCTCGTCCCGGTGCTCTTCTATAATGACGGTAATGCTCTATCATCATCTTCTCCTTCTTCTGTACTTCTTGACTCTGAAATATGCAAATTTATCGATTTCCGTCGGCGCAAAGACTCAAAACCGCCTGAGCTGGTTCAACTGCGTATCTGTTTCGATGGCAGGAAGCCGCGCGTGAATGTGAGAAAAAAAAAAAAAAAAAAATATTCATCTCTTTCACGGAGGTTGAAATGTAAATAATCGAGCTGAAACTTGTGTCAAAGACGCATCTTTGAAAAATTAGTAGTAGGATTGCTGTATACAGGAAGGAGGAAAAATTCGTGGCGAAGAAGCTCCTTTTGTTGACCTTTTACTTCAAGAAAAGGCTTCAGACGCGATATGTTTTTGAGCAAACTTTTTCTATTGGTCATTTCTACCCAGTCACTCGTCAACGCCGAAAAAATCGACTTGAGATTCGTGCGAGATTATTTCGAGGAACGCGGCGTTCGGCAAATCTCGGCTTTCGGTTGCTGGAGCTCGGCAGGTGAGTTTTAACCATTATTACAGTGCTAAAACGAGAATATCTTTACTTTTTTTTTTTTTTTTTTTTTTTTTTCAATCCTTAGCCACAGAGCGCGAAAAGGAAATCGAGCTTTTGAAATCCAGAGGATGAATGCATTTATAATGTATACATGTATTTACGCGGTTGCACAATAAAACTTTATTAGCGTTGATTTAAATAGAGCCAAAGGCCATGTCGAAGGTAGACTTCCTACACGCGCAAGGTGTCACACCGATAAGTTTTTCTCCCTCCCCTTTTTTTCATCCTCTTCGCTCGCACTCCACAGAGATGGTGGGATTTTACTATGGCGCCACTACGCTGCTATCGCTGGCGCCGATTTCCGCCCATCTGAACATGAAAGAGTTCCTGAAGGTGAATTACTACAAGCTCGGGATTCTTTACGATTTGGATTGCCCGCAAAGTCAAGTCATCCTGCATCAGGTTTGTTACATCGAACTGCACCTCAAGTATAAAACACTTTTTACGTAGGCTTGGACATCAATCGAGACAATAAAAAAAAAAAAAAGGGAGCGATTCGATATCGATTTTTTGAACAATCAGCAGGTCGCCAGTGGCTGGACACCCTTCAACGAGTCCTACTTTTGGCTCGTGACGTCGGAGAGGCTCCCCGTGGAGTTTCTGGAGAGCCTACCGCTCAGCATCGACGCCGAGGTGACGGTAGCCGTGCCCGGCCAAAACACGACCAACTCGCGTAGATACGAGCTTTTCGACGCTTACAAGGCGAGCTACAGGCACAGCAACGAGCTGAACGTCACGAGGATGGGACATTGGGACGAGGCCGAGGGCCTGAGGAACACGCTCACGCAGTACAAGTACAAGCGACGCGGTGACTTGCGAGGGATGCACCTGAATTTTTCCATTGTGGCGAGTATATTCATGTCTGACTTGGCGGAAAAGAAGGAAATACCCGCGTGTCATGCTGACGATACTTGAATCTCGGATTTGAAAAAAAAAACAAAACAAAAAAAATGTACATATGTTTTCTCTCGATCGTCCCAGGTCGACTTTCCACCGAAGACGGTCGACATGAACACGTACTTGTCAACTCCGATCGACAGACACCTGGACACTATGCACCGGTACAACTACGCCCTGACGCTGCAACTGAGGGATTATTACAACTTCACGTAATTCCCATCTGTTTTTTTTTTTTTTTTTTCATGAAAGTTCCCGCTCGGACTTGGGCGCTTGATGTAACGCTCAAAGCTATTAATCATACCCATCCGATTCGTCATCTCGATATGTATGAGCTACTGGAAAAATTGATATACACACACTTACTCGTCAATTAAAGCACGCTTTTTCTTCACCCACGGGTGCTCGAAAACTGCATGAAACTTTGTTGTGCTGGGATTGATTTATCAAACGAATCTTCCTTCCCCCTATAAGCTATACTTGTGAAATTCAAAGTCACGATTGACGCCTCGTGCGTTTCAGGATGAACTTGATGCGCGGCGAGACTTGGGGTTACCTAATCAACGGGACCTTCAACGGCATCATAGGTGACATGATGAAGGGAATAGTCGACGTTGGCGCTACCCCTTTTCAATTCAAGTCGGAGAGACTCGACGTCATGGAGTACACCGTTCAGGCTTACGTGGCAAAGTAAACATTACCCCCGAAATTTCAAAGGCTAAATGTGATTGGCATTGTGTTACTGTAAAAAAAAAAAAACAGGGCAGCGATAATATTCAGGCATCCAAAGAGGCAAGAATTGAGCAACAGATTCTTGGAGCCGTTTTCACGGAGGGTGTGGTGGTTGACCGTCGCAGTGGGCTTGTTGAATTGGATGCTCCTATACCTCACCGTCAGAGTCGAAAAAAAGTACGGGAGCCGAGAATCCCACTCCACTCTGTTCCATCAGACCGAGTCCGAGACTTTCCTCATCACGAGCGCGGCCTTATGCCAGCAAGGTACCAACCAAGCGATGCTGACGTTTCCCGTGTTTGTTTTGGTAATCCATAAATACAATCCAGGTCTCAGCGACACCCCGCAAATGTATTCCGGCCGTATCGTCTACATGTCCCTCTTCGTCTGGGCTCTGCTGCTCTACCAGTTTTACTCGGCGAGCATAGTGGGCTCTCTGATGGCCGAGAAGCCTCGCTTCATCAGGAACCTCAAGGACCTTGCCTACAGCAACCTCGAGGTTGGAGTTGAAAACATGCCCTACAATAACGACTTTTTCAGGGTACGTATGTATAGTGAGTGAAACGAAAATAAAAAAGAAAGAAAAAAAAGAGGTGATGACATCAGCCGTATGTTTCGTTAGACCACGACCGACAGGACCGTCATTGAACTTTACGAGCGCAAAATTGCATTGAACAAGAAAAGAAAGAAGTATCCGTATTACACGGCCGAGGAAGGCCTTCGGAGAGTCCAAAAGGGGGATTTCGCCTTTCAGGTGGACTTGGCGACGGCTTACAAAATTATTGCCGTGAGTCATTGACTTTACGTTATTGAGAAAGTCGCCGCGACTGAGGATGTGGAAGTGTGGAAGTTTGCATCAAGCGACTTCCTGATTGTTATATTATGCACAAGAATACACCTGATTGTATGTAGAGGGAACTTTTTATTTATTTATTAATTTTTTTTTTTTTTTTTTTTTTTTTTTTTTTTAATTGCAGACAATTTTTTTTTTTTTTTTTTTTACAAGGACAAAGTTATTCGTTTAAAAATAGAATTTTAAATCAGCCCAATGTATAAAAAGTCAAGTCTCACAACGTCTGGTTTGACTATTGATGCCAACTAAGAGTATTCGCATCGAAACGTTGCATCGAATGACTTACCCTGTAAATCAGATGTGTGTAAAAATATGTAGCAAAAAGCTGTTACGAATATTTTTAAAGTTATACCACACACGCTATAAGAAAGTTTACCATGTATCGAAGGAAAACGTGTTTGTACAGAAATCAAATCCAAGAAAAACGACTTGGTAAACAGTAATTTGTATTTATTCGATGAAACGATTTCCAGTTGCATTGGCGCTATTCTTGTTGTCCGTCTTATATTTGTTTCGAATGAATGAGGAAAATCGTAAATAACATTACCGAACCGAAGGACTTGCATCCGATCTGGACACTCGACTGCTAGATGATATTTTCGTTCTTATTTTAGGATACGTTTAGCGAAGATGAAATATGCGATCTGCAGGAAATAGAACTTTTTGGCCCAAAGCATACGGCGACCTGCACAGCAAAACACTCGCCTTTTAAAAAGATGGTGACCTACGGGTGAGAATCAGCGTTTTTAAAATAATAACTATTTTAACTGTACTAAAAAAAATTCACGTAACCCCCGACACAACGATAAAATTGCTCGGAGCATTCTTCAATCGGTACGACTGTCACGCTAAAAAAAGCACAACGTTCTTCAATACTTTTTTTTTTTTTTCTTCTAATTACTCAAATCATGTATGATTGATCCGCGCTATCGGTAATTTTTTGTAATCAAAAGTAATCGACAAGTAATTAAAGATGATGAATGTAGCTAAAATAGCCTGCTCGAACAAGACACTTTTTTCCCAAGAGCACCTATGATTTCTCGCATGAAGAAAAACGCCGGTAGATAGTAAAATTTTAACCGATCCAACTTACGCAGCTTGAGGCAAGTGGTCGAGCATGGCATGACTCGTCGATTGAACACAGTGTGGAAGCCCAGAAAGCCAGTGTGTCCCGAAAGCCACAACTCAATTCCCACTCCGGTTTCGTTGAGTGACTTCAGTCCAGTGCTGGTCATGATTTCAGCAGCTTTTTTCGTCTCCACGTTTATAATGCTCGTGGAAAATCTGGTCGGGATGTTTGTTCGTGAAAAGTGTTCTCTGCCTTTGTTTTTACACTTTGGTAAGGAGATTAGCATATCGGGGGAATCAACGGAAAGTAAGAAAGCAAATGAATCCGATGAAGTAATTTAATTTCCATGACGCAAATCTCTCTTGGTTCTGTGTGCATGCGGTAGGTAACGATAGCAAATTAAAACTTGTAAAGAGTATTTTCAATAAATAATGGCACCTTCGACGCGCTGCCTTTTTTTCCTAGTGATAAACAGTCTAGCTGGTAATGTATGCTCACTTTTAATTTTTAATGAATAAAGCAAGCGGCGTTTAATCGAAATCATCGCTTATGCAATTACGGTAGTGACGAAGGAAGGTAAGGTACGTACAAATCAACCAGCCAGAAAAAAAAGGCAATCTCTTTTCTACGGTGAATGCAACGAAATGTTACACATCGTTGACATTTCCACGAATACTCTATTAGAGTAGAGGTAGGAGACGTATAATTTGTCGGAAGAATTGTTGGAGAAAATTAATTTCATACTACAAATGAGTACAGTGATCTGGGGATCTACGGAAAAAAGAAAATAGGGAAAATTATGAGAAAAAAAAAAAAAAAAAAAAAAAAAAAAAAAAAAAAAAGAACGAGACATTTGACTTTATGTAACAGACATGTATTCTGTTATCTTGGTAAGAAAACCAATTTACTTACTCGCAATGGAATTGAAGAAGACAAAATTTTACACTTTTATACTTGCATTTACATTTAGAGATAACGTTCTATGTCAAGGTTGGTGTATTTACGGTACATCTGTAGTTAGTATCTAAAATTATTTATTGCATTATACTTTCATATAGCTAATTAAAATAATGATATTCGTTGATTGTCTTCAACATAAACAAGGATAATTTTTTCTATCAATAATCTAGTTAGTATATTTATATTTTAAAGACATTATAAAAAAAATTTCTAAAACTAATTCTAAAAATTAAAAGTTTCTCTAAATTATTTTTATTGTATTTTACATACTATAACGATGATATTTTAACATTAATTAAGTTATGATTGTCATACAAATATGTCATCTGACTGATTAATGGCGATTTTTAAAAGCGACATCCTTTATGAAAAGTTTGATTCTTTAAGACTATCCATAATCTAACGCTTACTGACACAAAAAAATATAAAAAAATTTTTTTTTGTAAGGCACACAAAAGAAATACTATGTATGCATACAATTAAGTTTTAAGTAGCCAATTACAAGAACATTACAACTTTACGTGATTACTTAAGTTTTTTTAAATAATTGGAAAATTTAACGTTTTAGCTAAAATTAAGATGCACTTCACGCCTTTTTTTCATATAGTTTTCATTTTTGTTTTTATAATAAACCGTATAACAAACTACTTTTCAATATCAACCGTGTGATATTTCCACATTAAAAAAAATTTTAAAAAATTTCAAAAACAAAACTAAATTGTTATGGGCTCTGATAATGTAACAATTTTACTCTATGAATATTTTACTTTTCTAGATCGATACCACCGAGATTTATGTTTTGCTGGAAAGTTACTTTGCAGAACTGTAACACCCATGTGCTGATTAAAGAATAATAGTATTGCTAATGTGTCACTAAATAACATACTTTCCGATATCTCATTTTTTATTTTTGCAGTTGAATCCATATCCGCTAAAGTTACTGGTAAGTAAAATTTTGGTGATAGAAGTGAAAGTATAAATGATAGCATGATCATAATGAAAATTAATACAGTTTTTGATTTTATGTTTATGTTGTAGAACTTAGTAATGTAATTATAGTTTTATACAACTTATTAAAATTTGAAAATATTAATATAATTAACAGTAACAGAGGGTAATCTATTGAAACGTTATTTAGCACAAAACAAATTAAATTTTAAATTAAAGTTTAATTTACTGCTCCTTTGGAACGGCAAGCCTCTAAACACTCATGTATAACGTGGAGTTGAATTACTGAATATTATTCAAATGATGTTTCTCTCTTTGTGACATATTCAAATGTATAAACTGGTATACTACTCTCCTCTTCCCCCTGATAGGTGCAATTTCAAATAGGATACACGCCTTAAAAATATATGTTGTTACACGATGTATCGGTAACGGTAATTTTTGTCGATTTTGTCGCTTACCGGCAATTTAGCATCCTCTCGATCCTACAGTCAACGTAGTAGACCCCGTACTATATCATGTTCCGATGATATATACGTGCAGCTCAAGAAAATTAATGATACGACTTTTACCATAAGTACAATCCACATGCACGAAAGGTGGGCTGCGAGATTATGCGTTCGAAGGCGCTTCGTGAAATTTTAACGAGGGATAAAATGCAGAGCAGAGACACATTGATTTTCCGATGTCGTTGCGTGCGGGATTACATTATTATTCCCCCTTGTTCACCTGCCACTATACTCGCGACTTTATTGTAAAACTTTCGCTGAAACGGAATGATTCGATTTTGTATTTTTACGTAATAAAAATTGGTACGAAAAAATGTGGACGGCCATTTTTTTATTCGTCACTTGCGCATTGTTAACGGCTTACGGAAAAATCACTTCCGAATTCATCGTAGATTACTACAATCACAAAAATATCAAACAAATCGTCGTGTTTGCCTGCTGGAATGATTCTGGTACATTTTTAGTATAGTACCATAAAAATAAGGATAAACAATGTTAAAAAATGGCAAAACTTACAGAAATCATGGACTACTACCGACTTGTTGCAAAAAACGGTTTAGGTAGTTCCTACATCGCGATCGCAGATGACGCAGATATGAATAAAATCTTACGCGTTAATTACTACAAGATCGGAATTGTCCTCGATATGGATTGTCCTGAAAGCGACGTCATTTTCAAACTAGTGAGTACACGCTTCTTTTTTTATACAACAAATAGATATCACTTTTCGATGGTAGTTTTCAGCGGCCAAATTACCGTTCAACGAGTCGTACAACTGGCTCTCTGTAAAATCGGCATCAGAAGTACCAGTGGCAGAGCTCAGCAAGCTCTCACTGGCGGTGGATTCCGAGCTGACTCTCGCTCTAATGGAAAAATCTCATTGTGCTCTCTATGATGTATTTTCGCACAGCACTCGTCACGGAAGTACACTTAATGTTACCTCAATGGGAAATTGGGACAGCGTGAACGGTTTGATCGTTCACTTGAGACAGTACAAATATAACAGGCGACAAGATTTCAACGGGATGTCCTTAAATTTTTCAGTTGCCGTAATATTGTCCCACCACATTGATTACATGGTTTGTTTGTTGAGAATAAGAAAATTTAAAAGATGCAATTTTTCAGCTCACCTCGGAGCCAAAACCTGATTTGGAAACGTACCTATCGGTACCGGTTAACCCTCACATCGACACTATGAGTCGATTTCACTACAACATCATTCTCCAGTTGCGGGACTATTACAATTTTAAGTAATAATCTGCCCTATGCAATGTGTAAACTGTAACAACGCAATGAATTATTAATTCTGATGTAGAATAAACCTCTCGAGAACTAATTCCTGGGGCTACCTTGTGAATGGATCTTTCAATGGGATTCTCGGGGATATGGTAAAAGGTGTCGTCGACATTAGCGCATCGCCTTTGTATTACAAAAAGGAAAGAATGGACGTCTGCGATTACACCGTGGAAACGTACACCGTCAAGTAATTCATTAAGTTTTCATTATTTATACATTGTTCAACACGTTTTTTTTAAAAGTATTTCTATTATAATTATATGCATACACAAACATATCGACGTACCAAGGTTTTCCATGGCAATATATGTACGTTGTACGAGAATTGCGTTTGTGATATAATTGTTTTAAAAGTACTAACTTCCAGATCACTCGATCAGCACAATCTAATCAATTTTCGACTAAAAATTCTTTTTTCCCCCATTTAGAACCTGCTTCATCTTCAGACATCCCAAGAAAAATACCCTTAGAAATCCTTTTCTCAAACCTTTTACTCAAAGTGTCTGGTTGTTGTCCTTGAATGTTGGCATAGTTTGCTGGATTATGTTGATAGTAGTCCTTAAAGTAGAAGATCATTACAACTCGGACGAAACGCGTAAAGTTCACGTCAACCCATCCTCGGAAACGGCACTCATTACCATAGCCGCGGTATCCCAGCAAGGTTGAGAATAATTGCATCCAAACGAGCTATACTTATTTGTTAACGTGCTGCCTCCGATTCGTATAGGTACCAGCAACGAGCTGCAGCTGTACTCCGGACGCATTATTTTCCTTACTCTCTTTCTCTGGGCTCTGGTGATGTTCCAGTTCTACTCTGCTGACATAGTCGGCTCATTGATCGCTGCACCTCCCAGATACATAGTTACCCTGAGAGATTTGGTTGACAGCGATTTACACTTGGCGGCTGAAGACATCCCTTACACTCGTGACTATTTCAGGGTGTGTAACATATTTCACTCGCAATCACTCTTGGATTTCATGATACTTGATCAAACCTTGTATTTTTACTTTGCGAAAAAAAATTAAACTCAGTTAACCAAAGATCCTTCGAGCGTGTACCTATGGGAAAAAAAACTCAAGCCTCCGAGAAAGAAGAAAACTTTTGTCAACTCCCGCGATGGTCTGCACCAAGTGAGTCTCGGTGGCTACGGATTTTTCATCGATACCGCAACTGCTTACAAAACCATAGAGGTACCAAAATATTTATATACCTACTACATAGATAATAAATTATTGTAAAAGTCGAATATCTTCACATCGTTCATGTCTATAAAGGATACTTTCACCCAAGCTCAAATCTGCGACTTGTCGGAGATCCCAGTGATCCCCCCGCAGTACGTGACTCTGGTCACAGCGAAAAACTCGCCTTTTAGAAAAATGATAACATACGGGTAAGCCAAAATCCCCTAATAATGTTTAACCAATGTAACTCTAGTAACCTGTGTAAAATCGATCCAGGCTTCGAAAGATTGTGGAGCACGGTCTGGTGAGCCGTAACGCGCACGTCTGGCAGACTCGGAAGCCCAGTTGCCCGGAGAGCTTTCGCTCTCAGCCGGTGCCGGTCGAGCTCAAAGAGTCCAGCCCAGCGCTGTTTCTTGTGGCTGCCGGTCTCGTCCTCGCCATCGCCGTCATGGCAACCGAGCGACTTACGGTGATGTGGTACCAACGGCGTCTGGGAAGATCTGCGGTAGGCATTGGTGTTCTAAAGAGTACGCCTGCTTCCGATCCAACAGACATACCTGCATCTACTTAAAGCACGGAAGAGACTTAACACTAAAGCTCCACTTTTGGTACCATAGTAGCACAATAGATGTGACTTTTGTGCTTATTCATACGTTTCAAATCTTACAATCTGTGTCATTTGCAATTATTTTACTTTCAGCCTCTGGAAATAAAACAACATAAGTACGAGTAAACATTGACTTTTACAACAAACCATATAGCTTCAAAAAATATGGTAATATAGGATAAAAATTTTCATAATTTTTTCTCTCAGAACTCTTAATGTAGTGCATAGCCAATATTTTTTTTTTTGGCTCTGTGTGGTAAAAAGAGCTGTACCAGAAGATATTATAGTGCTACCAACGTATATTATTAATATTTAACGAGCGAGCAAAGTCGTTAATTAAAAAAAAAAATTTTTTTCATTTTTATGATCACAGATTACAGTCCTTTTAGCGATAACTGCATTATTTACAGAGTTATGGCGATTTAAAGATTTTAATAATTTTGACTCTTGAAACTCCCAATGTAGTGCATAGCCACTATTTTTTCTTAGCTCTGTGTGGTGAAAAAAACTGTACCAGAAGATATTATTATGCTACAAACGTATATTAATATTAAACCAGCGAGCAAAGTCGTTAATTATAAAAAAAAATTTTTTTTTTTTTTATGATCACAGATTAGAGTCGTTTTAGCGATAACTGCTTTATTTACGGAGTTATGGCGATTTAAAGATTTTAACAATTTTTTCTGTCGAATTTTCCAATGTAGAGCGTAGCCACTATTTTTTTATGCCTCTGTGTGGTAGAAAGAGCTGTACCAGAAGATATAATTATGCTACTAACGTGTATTAATTTTGAACCAACGAGCAAAGTCGTTACTTAAAAAAAAAATTTTTTTTCATTTTTATGATCACAGATTAGAGTCCTTTAAGCGATAACTGCATTATTTACAAAGTTATGGCGATTCAAAGATTTTAACATTTTTTTCTGTCGGATTTCTTAATGTAGAGGTTAGCCTCTATTTTTTTTTTGGCTCTGTGTGGTGGAAAAAGCTGTACCAGAAGAAATTATTATGCTACCAACATATATTCATATTGAACCAGCGAGCAAAGTCGTCAATTTGGAGAAAAAATTTTTTTTTATTTTTATGATCACAGATTACAGTCCTTTTAGCGATAACTGCATTATTTACAGAGTTATGGCGATTTAAAGATTTTAATAATTTTGACTCTGGAAACTCCCAATGTAGTGCATAGCCCCCATTTTTTTTTGGCTCTGTGTGGTGGAAAAAGCTGTACCAGAAGAAATTATTATGCTACCAACATATATTCATATTGAACCAGCGAGCAAAGTCGTCAATTTGGAGAAAAAATTTTTTTTTATTTTTATGATCGCAGATTACAGTCCTTTTAGCGATAACTGCATTATTTACGGAGTTATGGCGATTTGAAAATTTTAATAATTTTGTCTCTCGAAATTTCCAATGTAAAGGATAACTACTATTTTTTTAGGCTCTGTGTGGTGAAAAGATGTGTACTAGAAGGTATTATTATGCTACCAACGACTATCAATATTGAACCAGCCAGCCAAGTCAGAATCAAAAAAAAAAATTTTTTTTTATTTTTATGATCACAGATTACAGTCCTTTTAGCGATAACTGCATTATTTACAGAGTTATGGCGATTTAAAGATTTTAATAATTTTGACTCTGGAAACTCCCAATGTAGTGCATAGCCATTATTTTTTCTTGGCTCTGTAAGGTGAAAAAAGCTGTACCAGGAGGTATTATTATGCTACCAACGTATATTAATATTTAACCAGCCAGCAAAGTCGTTACTTAAAAAAAAAATTTTTTTTCATTTTTATGATCACAGATTACAGTCCTTTTAGCCATAACTGCATTATTTATAGAGTTATGGCGATTTAAAAATTTTTATAATTTTAACTTTCGAAACTCCCAATGTAGTGCATAGCCCCTATTTTTTTTTGGCTCTGTGTGGTGGAAAAAGCTGTACCAGAAGTAATTATTATGCTACTAACGTATATTAATTTTGAACCAACGAGCAAAGTCGTTACTTAAAAAAAAAAAAAAATTTTTCATTTTTATGATCACAGATTAGAGTCCTTTTAGCGATAACTGCATTATTTATAGAGTTATGGCGATTTGAAAATTTTCATAATTTTGACTCTCGAAACTCCCAATGTAGTGCATAGCCCCTATTTTTTTTAGGCTCTGTGTGGTGAAAAGATGTGTACTAGAAGGTATCATTATGCTACCAACGTACATTAATATTGAACCAGCCAGCAAAGTCAGAATCAAAAAAAAAAATTTTTTTTTATTTTTATGATCACAGATTACAGTCCTTTTAGCGATAACTGCATTATTTACAGAGTTATGGCGATTTAAAGATTTTAATAATTTTGACTCTGGAAACTCCCAATGTAGTGCATAGCCCCTATTTTTTTTTGGCTCTGTGTGGTGGAAAAAGCTGTACCAGAAGTAATTATTATGCTACTAACGTATATTAATTTTTAACCAACGAGGCAAAGTCGTTACTTAAAAAAAAAATTTTGTTTCATTTTTATGATCACAGATTAGAGCCCTTTAAGCGATAACTGCATTATTTACAGAGTTATGGCGATTTAAAGATTTTAACAATTTTTTCTGTCGAATTTCTTAATGTAGAGCGTAGCCACTATTTTTTTAGGCTCTTCGTGGTTAAAAAGCTGTACCAGAGGATATTATAGTGCTAGAAACGTGTATGTAGATTTCACCAGTGAACAAAGTCAGGCAATCTCAAAGTGTATGCTGGCCAAATTGAGGAAATGCATGTATACTCTTGTCTAGCGGAGTATCTTGGCGTGCATTTGCACCAAACAAACTCATGTCTGCGGCTACTTGGACTCGGTGACAGGTTCCCACGTTATGTGGGCGTCAAGCGTAACGCTGTCCTCTTTATTAAATAAGATTGTACGCCGAGAGCCGTCGAGAAGAGGTGGGCGCTTTGTTTTTGTCGCACTGAACTCTTAGTTCGGCTAGGATGACTTCGCGGTCAAGGCCAATCCTGTGCATAGAAGAGGGAGGGAGGCAATTCTTTTGTTCCGGACTTGGAGTTTCGAGGATTTGTTTTTACCTCTTAAAGATGTACCAACTGTATTTTTTTACACATTGTTGTAACCCAGCTAAAGTTCAATTGTGGTTCTGAATCAAGTTTTTCACAGAAAAAAGAAGATAATCGTCCATAATAAAGTACAGTTTAGCGTTTACATAATCACGCGTCGATTGAAGAGTTAATAAGTAAATTGCGAATCAACTGCAAGCTTCTCGAAAGGAATTCCAATTGAACGATTCATTTGTTTTTCCGCACTGTAAATATTATTGAAAGTCAAGGTCTCGTCTATAAATTTGCACTGCGCGTGTTAATCAAGCACTTTGTAGGAGAGGAACACTCTTAGATGTTTTACCGTTTTATGTTTTTATTAATTGGTACAGCACGAAACATTTATGTATACCAAGGCAGATGCGACGGCGAAGAGGGATAGAGAGAGAGGGAAGAGAGAGAGAGATTACAGTTACGTTGTCATGATGGTCGCACGTACAGCAAGTAACTGTATATACACGCGCAGTTTCAAAGTCGTGGGCGGCAAAAGTGTATACATCTGCTCAATATTTAATTCAAGTGCATCGCCGTGCAATTATGATGTATTATCTATCAAATAAATCGTAACGGGCAATATACAATCTGATTAATGTATCGCTCACGACGACGTTCAGTTCCACAATATTGTATATTACATTCTTTTAATTTACGAAAAATTATTCGATATTTCATCTCTAATAATGTGATGAATGTCTTGATAAGTTGTATATACATTGTACTACTGAATGCTGTAAGCGACAACTAACAATCATCTTATACAAAAATAAGTATTTGTTTCAAGTAATTCTTTTTTTTTTTTATGAATGAAAATCAATTTAATAAATTGTACGTATTTTTACGCATACGCATAAGCAGGTAAAATAGATGACACCCAACATTTAAATTTTTTAATAATTTTCTGCCTTTCTTCCGTAAAGCCGAAATATCATCGTGAGTGAAACACAAGTGATTCTTTAATATCATCTCTTTTATTATATTCATAAAATCATTATGTCATTACGATAGCAACGAAATTAATCTACTTTGAGAAAGTGTTTTCAAACTCGGTTGATTGATAAATTATTACCAAATTTCAAAGGTGTAACATTGCAGGTACTATAATACTTATTCATCATTTACCGCATAAGCACTCGAGTACAGGCATCCAGTGAGATCGAGGAATAAAGGCACACATTTCCAAACACGTTCCTGCACCCTGGACCACATAGCGCGGATTCTGGCTCTGGAGAAGAGAAGCTCTGCTACATCAGAACGCGGAGCTTCTCGAAAAGCTCGCCGTCTATAGGTACGGAGCCATTGTGAGGAGCAAATTCCTTCCGCGCGAGGGGAGATGCATGGCTCTATTGTGCTCCACCGCGAACGTCATTCGACAAAGTTGCCAACTATAGCGTCTTTTTCCACGTGCTTTACTCTCCGGTGAATACATCATTACTCCACTCTCCTCCAAATATTTGGTTTTTTAGCGGAGCAAACAAAATTAGATTTTTCATGGTTGGAAAATACTTGAAAATATACATCGGAGTGCAAACGCGAGATCTAGATCATCGCAGAAAGTGACCGTCTTTCTTCGAGCTGCTCTCTCTCTGACGCCCCCACGTCTCGCGCTCACGCGTATATAGGTAGACGGGTATAGACACGGCATAGGATGAGGGGAGCAGCGGCTTTCCCGCGGGACTACAAGTGATCCACGCTTGGCAGCTGCACTCAGTGACGAGCCACGGACACGGCCAGTCATGGACAAGCGGATGTGTTGGCTGGCGCTCTGCTGGTGGCTCGGCGGCAGCCTCGACAACAAGTACGGCGAGAGCAACGCCGGGGCCAGTGGCTACCCCTGGCCCAAGCCCCACACTTACAACACGCGCTGGGACAAGGTGAATTTTGAAGCACTGCTCGGCAGTCGGCGATTGATGCAACACTACTTCAACTGTCTCATGTCGAAGGGACCCTGTCCCCCGGATGGGCTGGAGCTCAAACGTGAGTTCCGTGTGCTTATATATACTCTACATTTTATATACTTTATTGCGATGGTCGGTTGATCAGTGCGCGGATACGTTACATCCCCGTGTGTATGACACGTGTTGTGACACCCACACCGGCGTTGATTGTGAATTCGGTGGAAAGTTATCAAAGATATATTTCCTCGGGATGGGTATGGCTTGAAATATCATCGAAATGTGTTCGCGCGTGACAGGATCCATGGGGTTGGAAAAATCCATCAGGATAGTTTATCGACCAAGATTGGAATGTACGAGATCGGTATTGGGATCAAGCGTGTGGATAATATACGATGGCGGGAAACTGGGATGGGGCATGTTGATATCAAGATTTATCTCGTAGTCGCGATCTACTCGTGCAATTGAGGAAGTAATTCGATGCTCCCCGGTGTTTTATTGTCCGCGGTAACTGGCAAGAATTTCCATACCGAGTGATAAAAGTCGGTGGTTTGAAACCAGTTGCTCGATTGTTTACGACACTCTGGGGATCGGGATCGTTAACAAAGGATAAATCGTGTGACTAAGCGAATTAAAATCCGAGTGTGAAGTGCGACGCGAAAATGAGAGGAATCAAGTGACACACCCGCTGGTCTCGAATAAAGGACGTAACAATCCGTCCCGGGGGGACTCATTAGCATTTGGAAGAAGATTAAATGAATAATCGCGCCGCGCCGCGCCGGTTTCATTATTCGAGATGATGTATTTCCGAAGGACGAAGGATGCATTGTTGCACGCCGGTAATGCCCGTGTCGCGTGGCGCTCGTTTTAGAATTTCAGAGTCTTTGTTCACCGGCATGAATGTTGAAATTTAAAGTTGCCGATTGAGAAGAAAAAAGATACCGATTCATCTTGCTTCTATAAATTTAGAGAATCAAAAGTCGAACAATAAAACTGCACCGTAAGATCATATCGCTGTATTCGATGTACGCAGTATATCTTTATAGATTGAGTCCTCCGTGAATGAATGAAATGCCCAACTGAATAACAAGATAACCGCGACCCTTTGTGGCTGTACAAATGTATCATGCGACAAGCATATTAATGCACGTGCTTTTTATAATTACGAGCTCAGTTTAACTGATGCTCCAAGGGCTGAAACAATGAGAAAAGTCGCACACGCGCGCAACCGGAACCGTCAAGTGCGCCGATTCCTGGAATTACAAGGAAAGTCATCTCGAAAATCATCCATTATAAATGATATTTTGTTTATAGTTGTGTATACAAAAATTTTGGTACCTTTTTTTTCGAATCGAAAAAATGTTATTAGCAGCTCATGAATAATTAAGAATAATCGTAAGATATAGTGAATCTTTTAAACGACACTTGTTGAACCGTAAGGTCTACAAGTACCTATAGGTGTTAATAATTTCAAATTATTCATTGAATTTGAAATATGCTATTTCAAGCCTCAAGAAATTTCATTCGTAATCTTTGTTTATTTTTGTTTTTTAAACATTCTTTTTGATAACAAATTTACGTAATAACTTTAATTGATACAAAAGTTGGAAAATATAATTTCTATTTAAAACAAAAAAAGAAAGTTTTGTTAATGATAAAAAAGTAAGTAACACGAGATTTTTCGCGGAATGACTCGCACGCGGGTATGGGAATCGTGGCTCACATACTTACAACGGTTTATGCAACAATCCCACGTGCACATCCCGGCGTGAGAGTCGCGTGCAGTTCTTTACGGTGTCCCGTTTCCTCTGCCGGGTTAAGTAAATGCAGACCCACATAACATATTTACACGAAACGAAAGAAAAGCCGGAACATTTTTATCAACACCCGTGAACTTTTTTCATCCCCATCGAATTCTTCCAATCAAAACTCTACTCTTGCAAATTCGTCGCGATAATAATCGACAAAAATGAAAATTACCATGACCGTACATATACGCTCAGAGTTTAAACGAAAAATCTTCTTTGTTGTCCGCAGGTGCTCTCCCGGAAGCTTTGGCAAATGCCTGTGCCAAGTGCAGCCAGAGCCAGATAGAGACTTCCATCAAGATGATTCGTTATTTAAGGTAATTACGAGAAAGGAACAACGTTCCTCTCTTTTTTTTTCTTCTCTGCGTAAATAATACACACAGTCTCGCAAAAACAATGTGTACACCGGTTGGAAATTAAAAAATGTAATTTAAGCGGCGATTAGTCGCGTAGCGCGTGCATGTATGTACCGTGTGAGCAAAAACGATGCATCGCGAGCGTTGGTAGGATAACCCGTCAACGATCTCTAACGGCGCCACTGCTGGACGATTATAACGTCGTATGAAAAAAAAAAAAGGAAGTGCGCCAGCGTACCTGCTGTGAACGCTAATCTCGTACGGGACTCTGATCCGACGTGGTTGATATATAATTTCGTGTCTCGCGTTAGAATTAAGGAACAGCTCAACGTGAGGGCATGTAAATATACGCGAGCTAATAATTTAGTCGGTTAAAAAAAAAAAATGATTTTCCTTTCAGAGAATTCGAGCCTGTGAAGTTCCAAATTCTTGCCAATAAGTTCGATCCCCGGGGTATTTATCGAAAAAGGTACCTCGAGCCACCATCGCTGGACGACAACAGCCTCAACCGTTGAGATTACATATACCTATTGTACATTTTTATCTTCGCGTAATGTTACTTCTTATTTATTGCTTTCTGCCGTTTTCCTGCAGAGCGCAGTCGTCAATAGTACGTATAGATGCTTTAGCTCGTATGACAAATATTTTTTTATTTTTTACTTTACATGTAGTACCTATTGATAAGTATAAGTGCGCAAGTCAATGAATATTGTTACTCTCATTAATGCTGCGTATATTTAATTTCACAAATAACTTTTACAACGATATTAACTCTTTCTCGACTATTTTTTATTCTCGCGTCTATTAATACACTGCAAAAAAAGAAAAAAAAACTGAAATATTTCATGAAAAACTAAAAGCATATTTGGTAGTTGAATGAGACATACGTAGGTTTTTTTTTTTTTTTTTTAAGTACAACTCACAATAATAATCAAGTGATTAAACAAATAAATAAAAAGCAAATTCGAGACTCTGTGAATAACGATCAAAGTCAGCAGTTGATTTTGCCGTACTTTTCGGCGAACTTGGCTTGGAGCTCGCCAGTCGGGTCCCTGTGGTTCCTCACCTCGTCGTAATCGGCGGGCCGCTTTTGGCAGATGTACTCCAGGGCCTCCTTGACCTTGGTTATGTGCTCGGGCAGGCACTTGCTGCACGTGTTTTCCAGCACTTCGGGAAGGATCCCTGCAATCATATAGTTTTAAGCTTACGAGAACAACATTTGTGGGCGCGAGGAAAAGAAAAAGTCCCGATGTTTTGCACACTCTCACGAAGAAATGTGATATTAATTTATAATGGGTACATTAGAAAATTCGCCATTTTTCCCTCAACGCTATATACGGGACAGAGCATTGGCGGAAAGAGTGAAAGGGACACTGTTGTACCCCATAATAATCACTTGTTTATTTAATAAACGAGACACCGATGGATGCAGGCTTGAAAAAAAAGGCCAGAGAGTTGGAAAAAAAAAAAAAAAAATAGTGGCCCACTCACTCTTGAACTCGACGACGTCGCGGGGACATCCGTTGGTCTTGTCGGCAAGGAGACACTCCTTGTACTTCCTGAAGAGCCTCTCGTTGTTGACGATGGGCTTTATGTCGACGTTGAGCCACGAGCGAGGGTAGTGCACCCCATCGTCCTCTTGGGCGCGAGTCGCACCAGCCACGAGGAGCAGCACCACCGAGAACCCGAGCCAAGCTCCGTACCGCGCCATTTAGAACCGATCGAGCGATAAACAACGGAGGCAAGTGTGTGTATCCGAGAAGTAAAATGAGAAGAGCCGATGCGTTCGCGCTTGAGAGCCACTGATTAGATCGATTTCCACGGCATTCGGCGGCTTTTATACGCGCACACGACCCTACTCGGGTCCCACGTCGGCGTCACTCGCGGAAAAACCAGTTGATGCCGAGGTTGCGCGTGAGGTCGCTCGACACTCGCTATGCACACGCCGTTGCATAATATATAGTACACATCACTTGCTACGCGAGTTTTTTTTTTTTTTTTGTTTTTTTCTGACCCGCGCTTTTTATCGCTAATTTTACCAGTTGGATTTACACATAGGTATACGTTTCCTGTGGGATAAAAAATCCCCGACGAGCTAACTACCGAGTGACGATAAAAGTCGTCTTTTACGTTCAACTTCGCGTGGTTCCATTGCAGTCCCCAATAGTAGGCATATTGCGCGTACGTCAAAATTCCCCATAACCTTCCCTCCCAATATTGAAATTCCAAGTTCCCCGAACGACAAAAGAAAAAAAAAAAAAAGTCCCTTTTCGAGCGATGGTCCAAGTTTGTCCCCCGCTGCCGGGACACGTGTCCCCGCTGGACGAGCTGAGGCTGCTCGACTCCGAAAAAATCACCGCCGAGGAAAAAATCGCCATCTCCCGCGCCCTGCGCAACCTCAAACCTGAGTCCGGGCTCCTGTACCGATGCGTCGACGCGTCCACCAAGAACTTATACCACCAGGTCGACTGCACCCGCGCCAAGCCGAACTCGAGCTGCGAGTGTTCCACAAACTCGGACCTACGGGAGTTCTACAACCTATTCAGGTCCAAGCCCACCTTCAGGGAGGCCGAGATACGATGCTTCGTGGACGTGATACAGCGGCAACTGGACGAGGAGCTGGTCCGCCGCACCCGAGGACTCGACCTCACCAAGTGCAGGCGGAATCTCCCCCATTACAAGCTCGTCCCCGTCAAAGTACAGGGCGACAGCCGATCCGAGAGGTGAGGAAGAAGCGCGTATACGCATAAATCACCATTATCATCCGTCCTTGGGATCCGACGCGACCAGCTCGGAATGCAAAGTCCTCTGCTCCTGCGAGCCGGAGAGCTCCTCGGTAGAGTCATTGGAATGCTGGCAGCGCTACCTGAGAGAGCGAAAGTGCAAGCACCCCGGCGGATCACCATCGATGGATGAGGCTTCCCTGGAGGAGCCAGGACCGTTTAGCATCGGGGACGTTGGCCGATCGGAGGAGATCGGCAAGTGGGGCCGCTTCGACGAGCTGGTCCAGCAGGTGTTGTTCAGACTCGAGCTGAGGAGGATGATGCGCGGGGAGGAGTGCTGCCTCGACAGCTGCGCCATGCCACCTCGGGGCGACCGGTTCGAGGACGTCGACAGGTTCAGGGACGCCGAGGCGTGTGGGCTTGCCGAGTTCTCCAGAAACCTGATGAGATGGTCGGAGGGCTCCTCCTTCTTTTTTTCTCTCTCTCTCTCTCTCTCTTTGAGTCGATACACATGAAAGCATACACTCGGACGTTAGGTCGAGCTGCACGAGCAAGAGGTGGGAGCGCCTCGGGCGTTTCCCGCACCAAGTGATACACCTGCCCTCGATGGGCTACCCGTGCGAGATACGGTGCAAGGCTCGAGGCCGATTCCTCCCCCTTCAGAGCGCCCAGGTGGGCAGACTGGGGTGGCTGGTGAACAGGAACGCCCAGGTGATTTACGTGTGCCCGGGAAAGTCCAACGGGGAGACGGAGTTTGTCCTACGGAGCTTTGTGGAATTGGCGAGGCCCGACGCTTGCCTCTCGAACCTGTGGATCATCGCCAACGACGAGGAATGGTATGCCCGATTCAACGAGTCCGTAAACACCGTCAACCCGACCCAAAACGCGTTTCAGCTTGTGCCAGGAGGTGGAGGAGGGGTACCGGAGCGGCTGCGAGAACCTCTTCTATACGCCGAGCGTGTACCGCCGAGTGAGACGGCTCACGGCCGGCCGGCGGAGTTTCATCATCCCGGGCGTGCTCTGCAAGACGGATGTCTTCATCGCGTGCGAGCTGAGGACGTCCATCGTAGGTGGGTCGTCGACGGCGCGTGGGATCTCGTGGAAATGACGGTTTCCCTACTCTTCCAGGGCCCCACTTGGCTTTCCAGAATCGGTTGCTCGACAAGCACTACGTGATGGCGTTCCTGAGCGCCTCGGGGATCCGGCACCCGCCGTTCGCCCCTGTTCGGACTTTATCCGATGTAAATCGTGTACGATAGTAGTCCTTACGCGCGTTACGTTAATCCCACTTGTCCTGTTTGCTTCGAAACAGCTGTGCGACGTGTTGGCGAGGATGATCTTTCACCACGGTTGGCGCGACCGTAAAAAGTGGCTGCTCAAGGTCAACTGTGGATTTTGCGGACACCAGAGCGCCCTCGTATGCCTGGACTGTGGGAAGTTTTGCGAGCTATCCGAGGTACGGATGAGCTTCTCAGACTTGGGCACTTGAAACTTACACTTTGAAAGAAAATTTTTAGTTCTTAGATAAAGTACCTTATTGTTTGTTGCTTTCAGATCTTAAAATATTTGAATACTTTGTCTAAGTTTATTTTTTTTTATTTTTTTTTTTTTTTTCTTTCGCTTTGTAGTGCGGTACTTCTGCTGGAAAATATTTTTTTGAGCATTATGCTGTAAAGTGGGAGTGAAAAAAAAATTTTTTTTTTAGAACGTACGATGCATTAAAATATTAGCAAACGTTTATTTTGCAAGAAAAAAGTCAGAAAAGAAGCCCAAGTCTGTAAAGTTTTTCTTTAATTTGATTGTCCAGTTTTCCGCGCTTATTAGTATCGAGTTTTCAATCGGACTTTCAAAAGCTAATTTGAAAGTCCGATTGCGAAGAGTTAATTTTCTCGCTGCGCTTGTACCAACTTTTTTTGCCGTACGAGCGCGCGCGTAAAAATGATACCGGCGTAATTAGAGTGTTCCTTATCTTCCGTTTGGCAAGGAAAATCTTCGGGGCTATCTGGTCGACGCGTTGCCGCGAAAAATACGAGTCAACAGAAAGGCTTATAAGGACGCCAAGGACTTCTTTGTCGAAATTGAGCGACACGGTGATTATAGTTTTTCTTTTGTTCGCGTAAAATATTGTTGTGCAGCTTTTTAATTGTCAGCCGATGCGCTTTGTCCGATCGACGTCGGTCGAGTGTTTCGGTTCGACGAACGTGATGATGGTTGGAAAACGTGATCATTCGGAGCTCGGACGAAAGAGCTGGTTTTTCTTTTTTCGTCCCGTTTGTAAATAGTCGTTGCAAAGAATGTATAGGCATGACACGTCTTTTGTTTCCTACGCAAGTTTTTTCGATAGAATTTTCCATGTACTTTTAATACATAATTAATTTACTACGCTATTGTAAATAGAAGACTATAGTACTGATATGTACCGTACAAATTATAGTTCGTTCAATAACATTTTTAAGTACCATAACAAAGTAGCTGAAAACCCCTGAAGTGACATTAAATCGTTATCTCTAAATCTTAGATTTAGTTTCATTTTTAATACACGCTTTACTCTCGATTTGAATTAGATCAGCTTGAATAGCACAAAAGAGATAAACATAAAACCGCTCACCTTTACAGAACCAAGCGAGTGGGTATCCCATATATCATGTTTGGAAATGAATTGTGCAAAGTATCGCATGGCTCTCGGGTTAAATTAAACTTGGATAAACAGGGAACTTTGTTTTTTCAACATCTCGGGAGGAAGTGCCGATTTTGCCGTACGTTGAACTTGTATCAACGCGACAAAAGCACCAATTTCACGATCACGCGGGTCAGTTCGGTAAGCGTGTCCCGGACGAAAGTCCACCCAAATCGCAAATTATTCGAAAACCAAGTCAACTAAACGCGCAATCGGTTATACGATGATAGCTTTCGCAGAATCGACGGTAGCTCGGCTACTGGCTCTGGAACGCGACAAATACGCGCAAGGCTACAGCCTGACGACGCTCGTGGTTATTATTTTAGTCGTGACCATCGAGGTTGTGATGGTGCAGATAGCGACTATTGATCACGAAGATGGGGACGGTTCCATTGTTGGAGCGACCGAGATAGTTTTCGATCGCGAAGATTAGTTCGATACTTGCTTGTGCAGTATTGTGACCCGGCTGAAAAACGATCAGGTGGAGTATTGGTGGGCTGTCCGGGGGTCGAGTTCAGGACGGTGAGTCTGGGCTGTTTTATCGAGCACGACACGGCCGAGGCGCGGCTGTGCACCGCAGCCGATGTCCTGCAAACGCGCGCCGACTGCGGCTGGACCGATTTCGGCTACGTAATCCCACAGTCGACTCTACCGATGGACACGCTCCAGCAGCTTGTGGTCCAACTCGGCGGGGCTATGCTGCTCGAACAGTACATTGGATACTACGGCGTTGACTTGGTGGTTTTCCGTGACGAGGATACCGATGGCAGTAAGGTGCGTGTTTTGACATATTACCTTATTGTATTGTAATCGATAAGTTGGACCGTTATGTGCGCGTGTAGGAACTGAATTACTGGGTCGTTGATGTCGATCCCTACTACACGGACTTGATATCGTTCGACGATTGGAGGAGATTTTGTTTGGACATACCACTCACCGACAGGTATACTTGTCTATACTCATCCAAACAATGCGCTTGTATCTCTCCGTGTGTGTCAAAATATAAACAATTGCAGATTCGAGGATGGGCCATCGGCTTCGAGATGCGAGAAGCGCGATAATCGGTACGTCGTGTGCAGTGGAAAATTGTACATGGACGGATTGTCCCACTGCAGCGGAAATTTCCTCGTCGATCTCTGCAAGGAGCACAGAATCGCGTACAGTTCTAAGGTAAATATACATGATTTGCATATTCCGAGTGCTGGAGAGAAAAAAAAAAGTAGTAAGTAGTAGTAAAAAAAAAAGAAACGGTCTATTAATCAATCGGAGTCGCGGTCGTGGCTGACACTTTATTTTGCACTTGGCGTGACGAGACTGAAAATTATGCAAATGACGCGCATATATACGCGCCAAGTTGTTTTTTTTTAATTTTATTTTGTTTCGTGCACAGGCGAGAACGGGCTGCATGATTTGTCCGATCGACGCCGACTGGCGGGCCTTTTTGCTCTTCGCCTTCTGCAGCGACAAGCGAATGGCCCTGGGATACTTCACCAGGGCACTGCAAGCGCTCAGCTCGGCGTCGCTCGACCCGAAGGACGTCAATACTGTCGTACGTTGTTGCAGATCATTATCGGCAGAGCTTGTTTTTTTCCTTTTTTTTCTTTAACATTCATTTAAAAAAATTTGATTCGCAGAAGCTCGTGAACGACATCACCAATAGGATCGGCAATCCTTTCGAGCAAGGGGGAGAGAAACGGTGAAAAGGATCGATGGCAGAGGCAATGCGGGAGATTGTTGATTCTCTCTTTGGCCTCCTTACCGGGTTGATTAACCTAATTTCCATTGTGTGGAAATCTAGGCCACAAAGCAGGATAAATTATACCTATATACGTCTACACAAGAGAGCGCGGGTCAAAGTGTCAAACGTAGCATCCGGCAGTCGATAAGTGTAGCAAAAGTACCGATGCGGCGAGGGAGGAGAGCTGAATATTGTTGCGAGTTGTATGTATATGTGCAAGCAGAGTTTGCATTTGTATGGAGTAAAATATAATATAATTGAAGGAGTATAGCGGACGGGAAAAGTAAATATTGATACCGACGACAGGTAACGCGGTGGAGTACGTACATAACTCCCGGGGATTCATTGTACTGCGGACCCGTGCCGGTTGAAGGAGCACCTGACGCGCTTTTAGAGCTTTGACGGAACGATAAAGTTGCGGTAATGTCTTTTGCGAACTTTTATTTTTGTCCGAAAAAGAGGTGACGGTGTAAAAATGACAATCGTAGGCATGAAAAGTTTTCGGACGATGAGCTTTAAATTAAAAAGTATCATCCAACGAACAAATAATCAAGTGTTTTTCAATGGAATTTTGAAATGAGAATAATCGTACTGTTCCATGATTTTTCAACTCATGCGTGTACAAAGAGTCAAACATGCTTGCACCAAAACCAATTATTTTTGTTATTGATTGTGTAAAAAAAAAAAAAAAATGTAGTGTCGCCAACGAGTAAAACTCAATTTACTGACTTCACAAACGAAAATTATCACCATCATTCGTCTTATGAAAATCCACATGTTACACGGATTGCCTCGAAATTCCAGCGACTTTTCTCACTTGCTTCAGCATCGTGACTCAAAGTCATATATGCATATGGTACGAGGCACAGACACGAAGATTCCACGCGTATATCTATACCTATCGGTACCTCAATAGGCGTATGTAACATGTGTGCAGACTGCACAGTTGGCGAGGCCGGGGCGATTCTTCTTTCCCCGTTATCGCTCGTTACTAATGTCGTTCAACGGCGCGAACAGGAAGGAAAACGCGCCGGGGCGAACCACCCCTGCGATTCCCTCGCGTGATTTGCCAGCTCCGGTGTAGCTGACGGATTGCTTTTTTAACAACGAATGCGCGCTTTCGGGTCGATCGTGCACATATTATACGTGAATGTGCAGGACATTTTGGGCTTGTACGTTGGAAATTTCTTGTCGTTATTCTGGAAAAAGTTTGCGTCATTGAATAATTCAGCCGCGGAGAATAATCCATCACGCGCGAGCAAAGTGAAAACTCGACAGAAGTGCTAAAAAAAGAAGAAGGAGGAGGAGGGGGAGGGAAAAGTTTTCCATTCCACGGCGTTAAAAGGGAGAATGGAGGGATCGACGCCTCATCCTTCTATCTGCAAACGTCGAAAGACACAAGTCTCGACGGAGCTTATCTATATATTATAGTAATGTTGGCACACAGACGCGTCCTCCCCTTCCTGATGGGCGTCAGATGCACTAACCCCACGATAACGTTTTCTTTTTTTCTTTTTTTTTTTTTTTTTTTTTTTAGCCGTTTATCCCTGTTTTTTTTACCGTTGGTGATGTAATACGTATATTAGATTTTTACAGGGTGTTTACAACCATCTCGTAACCGATGATTGTGAGGAAAAAAAGAAACTGTGCTCTTTTAGGTACAGCAATTAAAAGTAAAAAACGCGCATCTCGGCTTTGCACGAGTGGAAAATGTTAAACACAACAGCGCAAACTCTGCACTAATAAATTGCGAAAGAGCGCGCAGCAGAGCCAAAAAAAAAAAAAAAAAAACCTAGGACTCGGCGGGGGAGGGAGGGGGTCGTTAAAAAAATAAAGTCGCAGACGTTGCGCAGCAGAGGGTCAACGCCACGCGGAGTGTGTACACCTTGAAAAACAAACCCTTTCGCGCGCGAGAGAGGAGCAACGGGGGAAAAAGTAGGAAAAAAAAAAACACACACACACTCACAAACGACATTTCCTTTTTCACCGCGGAACAATGGGTTGCCAAGAAAAATGCGCCCTGGTCCACAAGTGGCGATGAAAACAAACTGCGCGCCCTGCACGCTTGATCCCTCGATTTTTTTCATGCACTGCAGTTGGAAGTCACACACACTCGTACTAATTACTACATTTACCGTGTACGTCGAATTCAAAGTTCTGCGGAAGGGGCGGGGGGTGGGGTGGCAAGGTGCTTTTGTCACAACCCGGCGGACGAAACAAAAACGAAGAGAGCGCGCGCGCCCAGCCAGAAGTTAATGCGGCCAAAGGGAGAGGGAAAACATTTCAGACGCAGCTCGGAATGTATACAAGAAAGGGGGGCTGCCGGGACCAAAAAGCTATATGGAGGGGAAAGAACAAAAAAAAAAGAAAAAAAGAAAAATAGTAATGATAATAATAATAATTCATTGTATCGTGGTGTAAGAGTCTGCGGAGCACCGAGGTATGCAGTGGTGTCAAGGGGGTGGGTGTGACGGCTGAGACAGCGCTGAAGGGAAGAAGAAAAAAATAGAGCCCACTTTGCACCTCCTGCAAAATCAGCATGGACGGCCCGAGCCTCCTTTTTCTCCGGGAGGGAGATGAAGAAAAAAGAAAAAAAAAAGAGCCTCCCTCCGTAAGAATCGGACTCGTTCCTTTTGTTTTCCTCCTCCTCCTTTCCATTATCTACCCTCGGCCGAGTTTCCACGCGAATGTAGAGTGGCTATTGATTAAAAAAATCCCCCGAAGTGCGGCGGTCGCGAGAAATTTACTTCCACCGGCAGAGACAGGGCACAAAATGGATGAGAAAGGGACGGGAGTGAGAATTGATCACCGCCTCCCGGAAATTGGGAAGGCGTGGGTTCGCGTGACGAGTCCAAGTGGCATCACCAGGGGCTCCTATCTCGCCGCGACCCTAAGTAGGCAGGGAGCAACGGAGCCCGATTGACATTACCTCGGGGTTTAATGCCGTTTTTACGGCTCACACGGAGGACGTAAAATTTTTCACTCCACCTATAGCACGTGACGCCCGACCGAGCTCTAAAACAATTTGCGGGCAACAACACGCCTGCTGATTGTAGGTAGGCGCACGTCCAATTTGCGCAAACTCGATCGAGGAAACCGAGAGGAAGCAGGCGCAAAATAATTCATACCTCCCATCCTGGTCGTGTCTCTATTTTTTTCTTTTTTTTTTTCTTTTTTTTTCTTTTTAAAGATACAGAGCCGAGCGAAATTCTCGTCGATTCTCGGGAAAATCCCATAATCTCGCGTCGGCAGGGCGGGGATAAAAAATACCGCGAAACAAAGCAACGACGAGTACTCGGCCAAAGCTCCGGGCCCTCGACCCGATGCCTCTGCGCTACATACATGTATATACGTATACATGTGCAGTATAAGCCCGAATCTCCCAAAAGACGTGTCACTCGGGCGATTTGTTACCTACATAGGTATATATGCACACGTACGTATAGGGAGAGGGAAGAGGGTGTCCTACCGTTGTTCTCACACCGAGCACGAGTAGGTGTACAGAGAGGAGTGTAAGCCGCAATCCCGACGCCGCGGGCGTGATTGTCGCGCGCGAGCCGGCCTCGCGGGATTTCCTCCCTCCCTCTCTTTCGCAATCAAAAGTGTTTCAGAGCCGAGTACAAGCGGGGATCGAAGAAGCTTGCCTCCTCCGACCTCTTTTATCCCCCTTCCCTCGGTTCTCGCTGTTAGATTCAATTCCCCGAAATACAGATATGTCTAATAGCAGCCATTGTTGCCGGATCCGAAGGGTGAGGGCCGTTGGCGCTCGAGTGCCGACTTTTGGCCCCCGGATTACCCGGCGCGCCGGCGGAAAATATTGTCGTTCCGCGTGTCGTTAAAAATAATGGCCCTGGAGAAATTGTGCCCGTACAATACGGAGTATATATATACATAGCCTCTTTTGGAAATCGCTTGGCAGGTGGTATACATCAGGACACAAAGATAATAACACTTTATTTTTTCAAATACATGAACTAATATTCATAGAGTATATATATAGTATTCGCAAGTTAGCCTAGCATTTCCGTGAATTGGGGATGGTCATCGTCACGCATGCACGCGCCGGAGGGGGGGGCGATCAATCAGCTCGGCAAACGCAGGTGTGGGTGGTATACATATATACATCTAGTCTGGCACGCGAGAGATGCGTATCAGAGTCCACGCAAAGCGTCAATCAAATCAGGGAAGTGCGTGATGAAGCTGTACAGGGGAAAAAAAGGGGGGAGAAATAAGCTGCGACCTCTACACACACACCTGACTTGACATGGGTGCTATTAATCATCGGACCGAGGAGTGGGGTCATCTGGACCAATGGGCTGTTATTTGTACCTTAATTTATATACCCTAATCGGATACTTTACGTTTTTTTTTCTTTTAATTTTTGCTTTCTCGTCAATGAGACTATTTTTTCAGATGTTTGTTTTCCCCCGGGACAAAGATTTATATTTTTTGTTTCTATTGTCATAGCTATTAAATTTTCTATTCCTACGCATATATCATTTTTATCGCGAGTAAGCCTCGCGCCCTGGCACCTCCGTATTAAAAGACGAGTTGTTAATCGAGGGCACGATCCTCGTATAAGCCACGGCATTCGCGTGCCCTACTCCGAGACTCTTATACACAGCCCCTCTGTATTTTGCTCGGGAACGTATAATACACGCGTGTACGTATTATGCTTTTGGGTACAATATAATGGGTGCAGGTGTTGTATATGTGCTCACACGCACTTGTCCATGTCCGTCAATAAAGTGGCTTCCAGTGTATGGTATATTATATACTCCCGGTGCACTTAACGTACACGCACGCATTCCTGCACATGTTGTGGTTGGGGGGGGGGTGAAATCAGATTTCGCGATGAAAATCCACTTTGCCGGAGATTCCGCTTTGTATGTATACGCCGACCCACGAAAACGCCAATCCCCACCCCCTCTTCGCTAGCGCGCCCGCGGATTATCGCGGAAAACCGAGAACCACCCCGTCCGCGGTCTTCCTGATATTATACGCCGTAATAAGCTTTGTAAATTGCTGCCTCGTGTTTTTCCAGTTCAACACCATTAGCCGCTCATCCAATTGCTTTTTTCGAAAATGTCCTGCATCGGATCCACATATATGGAACGACGGAAAACTCGTCACGGCTACAAGTCCCGCGTACGCTGCAGGCAACTTTTAATATTCCACGGTACATACATATATTAAAAATCGGAAAAACACACGGGGAGGGGGTGAAGTGAATATGGTCCCTTGAGAGACAAAAACTTTTCCGAACGGAAGGCGTGACAGGGAGTTCCGAGGATGATCCATGTACTGCGCGGGGTATAGCTCATAGCGGTGTACTTTGAACGTGCAGGAAGCATCCATCAGAGAGTCGTTGATTTTTCGCGACAACAGCCTATATTTATCGCTCCGATACTGCCTTTTCTAAACTTGAGCTGTTCGCACTCGTGCGGGGGGAGGAAAGAAAGAGAGAAAGAGTCGCCGTTGGTGCGGCGGTAATAAAACTTGGATATAACAGCATGCACGTGTATAAATACAGTTGTACCGTACACCTACGTCATGTGCATAGGTGTTGCCGAGCGCATGAAAAGAGAGCGAAGTAAGGGTGAAAGGGGTGGGGGTGGAGAGAAAAAGGTAGCAGAGAGTGTATATGTAGCGCGGTGGGCAAAAAAGGGACAAGAGAGAGAGAGAGAGAATGAGAGCGAGAAAGTCGCGGCCGACTCCCTCGCCCGCCCCGTTCGATCAATACGCGACTGCCTGCACCCACGAGGAGGTGTACTGTACCATACACAACTTGCTGCACTTGGTTCAGCTCAGCTGGTCTTGCCTCCTTGCTCTCTGACGCGGCCAACTGACGTTTAGGCATACCTATACTGTATATTTGTATATACAGCTTTAGCTCCGCAAGAGCGAGAGACAGGGAGCCAACAAAACACCTGGCGTGTCTTACTGATGTTGGACGCATCTCGCGCACGATGAGCTTTTTTATCCATCATTCCTGCATGTATAGATACTTTTTTCTTACGAGTGGCGAGTGATAAAATGTTGCATTTTTCCCTTCGATTTTCAAACCTACTTTTAACAGTTTATTTATTAGTTACTGCTCTCCGTGTCAAAATAACTGTACATGTATATTTTAGCGTAATGAGCGACCACGCTCTGTTTAAAATTTTCGAGGCATACACATTTGGCTGAACGTGCATGGTGACGCAAAAAAAGGAAATTAAACACGCGCCGTACACTCGATCGTTGACGTCAGATGGTACTTCGCGCTACCAACGATTATGTCCATCCTCCGCGTATATTATAATATATGCTTTGAAAGTATCTTGGGCCAATACAGAAAATTAAGGCAATTAATAGGTGCAGCTCTTTAACGGGCATGTTGCTTATTGCACAAAAATACATGAAAAAATAATCTAGTTAAATATGTGTATTACGTCCCGGCACATCGGTAAATGGTACGCGCGATTAATCTCGAGATTATTAACAAATTTTCAGGTACATTAATGAAGTTTTTGCTTGGATTTTTGTGAAGCGTTTTTAATTATGGGTTTTTTATGTAATTACTACTTATTAATTATAATTACAGCTTTTTGCAGTTTCACGATGATCGCTTGACACCTGTTTCGACACGTACATTTTGACGATGGCGTAACTGCCGAAACAGCTGTCAAGCGATTATTGTGAAACTGTCAATTATCACGTAACAACCCATTGAACAAACTTTCAATGTTAGGTATCGAATTTCGTATATGTACGAAAAACAAACAACCCAAATATTTAACATTATAGAATCGAAATTTTAATTAAAAATTTTCGCCCCCCAAGCAACCTCCTCATCCACCAAACTGATTTCACTTTATCGGAGTATTCGAGCATTTCCGTTAAAATTTCCGTCCATTATAAATTGAAATATTCCCCAGCTCCAGTAACTTTTTCCTCATAAACACCGTACAGTGGAGCTGAAAAAGAAGAGCACGGCACGAAGAAAAAAAAAAGGTCATCGACTTTCAGCTGCTTCGAATTATCAACAACGGCAACAACAATAACAATCGTGACAATAATACCGCACGAAAAACAGAGAGAGAGAGAAAAAAAAGAAGCGGAATGAAAAGCATATCGGGAATGGGTGAGGGCTCGTTCCGCATTATGTTCGATTGGCTATTCTTTTCATCGAGCCTCGTGTATGTATACAACCTATACAGGTACACACATGTAACCGCACGTATCACAAAACGTGAAAAAAAAAAAGGCAAATATGGAACGAGGCTGCCCCCATTGCGCTGCTGCTGTATTGTATAATATATGTATATACTCGATACCCGATGCTATGCGCGAACAACTGCCGCATCAGAGCGTGAGGGAAGCGCATTGTTTTCTAAAAGGCAACAAATGCCCCACGTATCCATAATAGCCTCGAATTTGTTTCGCTCCCAATCACACCGTTTCTTCTTTAATTTTTTTTTTTTTTTTTTTCAACCTGCACAGAGTTATGTCTCGATTTGCATGAAACACGCGGTGTGCACCAAACGAGGGAAAGAATAAGCATATACACGCGGTACAGCTTTACGGGTTTTTTATCCAAGCCGTGATTACCCGCGGCCTATATGCATCTCGGTCGTAAAGTAAAAACGCGGGGCGAGTAGAAACAAGAAATTGGACGCAGACGAGGAGACAGGGAGATGAACACGCGGTTTTGCATTTGGAAGGGCTCGACGCTTTTTTCGCATCTTTCGCTCACATATTCCTGACAGCATTACATACCGGTATAAATGTCGCGCTCGACCAACCTGCACCGAAAGACCGATTGATTGGCACGAAGTTATACCTACGGCGAATAATCATCCTTCAACCATATTTTTTAGGACTCCCCTGATATTTTAAGCATCGAACCTAAATAAATTCATAAATTTTATCTGATCCTCGATAACTATGGTACTATATTTATTAAAGTGAAAAAATATGAATAAAAATTTAAAAGCTAAAAAAAAAGTTGTGGCGCAACGCAAAGAGTATAGTGGTACCAAACGCGGATGAGTTGGATGACCATCCGACACTTGTACCAAAATTCACCCCTTGCCCATAACTACAGTGTTTTCCTTCATCGTGTGGGTGAAAAAAAGCAAGCGTATAGCTTGAGACGAGCGCACAGTGCAACGAACCGATGGCCCAGGGAAAAACTTTGGAGGAAGAGAAGGGCCACGTAAAATAATAACGCGAAAGGAGGAAACGCGAGAGGCGTCAAAGCAAAACGTGTACCCGCGATCCACTTTTACTACACAGAAAAACGGGGTCAACGAAATGTCGATCACCCGGAGCTTTGGCAGGAAAAAAAAAAAAAAAAACCTCTAGCTGGGAAGGCTGCTTGAAAAAGCAGAGAGTCCGGTGTAGCTGAATCACCTCCTCGCCCGGGATGACAAATTTATACCAGCGCCGCGGCCATGAAATTCTAACGCGAGACACCGCCGGCCCGTCGTTACGACAAACGGCTCCCATGAAAGTTTCATGCGAACCCGCACCTCTCGGTAACAAAGCCAACTCCCCGTATCTGGCGCATCAATTTTAATTTGCCACGCCGCGGGCGCGCGACAATAAAATACATTCATTATACCCGTTGAAATTTGAATCATCCATTACTGCATCATTTACACCCGCTCGCGAGTTTTCAAACTCACTCGGGATATATACTGGACCCATCGGGCGTTACCACCGATACAGTGTGTACTCGTCCCACGGATGCACGGAAAATGGATTATGACAGGATCCCCCCCCCCCTCGGTGTATATATATATGTACACACGTGGGGAGCGCGCTCATACCGAAATTAATAAATATCCCGGTGTACGAGGGAAAAGTAATAAGGAGGAGATACACGGACACGGGCGTGATTAATAACCCCCACTCCCGTGATATCCCTCTTTGGCGCCCTACATCATATATACCCACATACGGCGATGATGATGATGATGCACCTGCGGTTCAACTTTTCTTTTTTTTAAGGTCAACTAGGAAACATGTACACTCGTATCCTACCCCCGGCACTGCAACGAATTGCACTTACGAAAACGACCAGCGTAGGTAGGTAGGTAACTTATATGTATATGTACAATCAAGTATCTGGAGTACTTGTAACACACACACACACGCGTGCGGGGTGAAATGAAATTCAGAGCTCCTGAGCTTGCATGGCGCGCTTTCGAGCAGTTGCGGGATGGAGAGAGAGAGAGAGGTGCACTCTATTTCAATTCAGCGCTTGGACGGTATATGATGCCCGGCATCGCGCGTGCGCTGCACCACCTTGCAAGGTACATGGTACACCTCGCATGTATTTGACCAAGAGGGAGGGAGCGAGGGGGGCAAAGGTTACTTGTGCATTCGCATCGGGCCAAAGTAGCCGAGGCCGGGTGTGGGGGCAGAGGAGGAGGGCCAGAGTGAGAAATAAGGGGATCGGGTGCCGCAGTGCGGTGCTCGCGAGAGGAGCTCTCCGCTCGGCTGATGATGGCCCACCAGCGAAAATAATTGAGCCGCCGGCTGTGCGCTGTTGGGCGTTTTCTCTTCCTACCCTCGACGTGTTTGTCCGATTATTTTTCCGCTTATCTTTTACGCGCTTCGTTGCACCCCCTTTCGGGCGCTCTATTTGTTGATTCAAGCTCACACTGAATTAAATTAATGCTCGTGTGGCAATTGGTGCAAGGGGCAGATAATCATGAAAAAATTTTTTTTTTTTTTTTAACGTTTATCCATACTTTTGGACGGATTTTGGTTATTTCATCTGTCGTACGTTATGATTATCGTATGCAAGAAAACAGTACATTTCAAGAGACTTGGCCGTGATACTTATTTGCACCCTTTGTGCGAAATGTACTTTTTTTTTTTTTTTTTTTTTTTTTTTAATAACCCGCGATCCAAATTTCACGTACGTCGTTTTATCTCACTAAAGTTGCTTTTCCAGCCTAAAACAAAATTAAATGATTGTTGAATCGAGGTGACCCTGCGCTTTGTGAATTTTTCACCCGTCAATCTACCCCAACAATAGCTCAAAAAAAAATGATCAATTTTTGCTTTTTCTCTTTTGTTTTTCGAAATGCATGTAAAAAAGCAAGAGAATACTTTGCGCGTCGTTGTATAAGATCCTTGAAAGGAAGCTCAATTAGACCGAAGAAGACGCGCTGATTGACCGAAGCGCTTTCTCTGTTCGTTCACCTGTTGCCATTGTCTGATATCTGATAATTTTTGGCAAATTCACTCGGGCTGGTTTGGCCCCGGGCCAGAAATGTGGCAAAGTGCCACTCACAGGAGAGCACAAAAGCCTTTCTCGCACTGTAATCATTCACTTGCCCATATATATACGCGTGGCGCTGAAAAATTTCAAGCTCCCCCGGTTGAATCAATTATGAGCCGAAATTGCTCTCCGCGCCCACACTGCATCCGACGGCTCGGCATTCCCCGACTTGATATATACACGTACACACATACTCGGGAACTTTTTAAGTGCAGACGCGTTAAATACGCCGTTTCTCGGTTTCATAGAGCTTCGCTATTAACCGCACGCTTGATTGCACTCAATTCAGACGTCACCGTCGGAGGGGGATCATTCTTTTTTCTCCTCGACCCTGTTCGCGTACGCGACTGCTCCGATAATCGGAAATTTAACGGATCACTTGAATCTCTCTCTCTCTCTCCGATGATTATCCGATGTTTAGCTGCTCGCCAATGGTCACATTAATCGCAATAATTCGATACGCGGGTACGGAGGTGCGTTTGTAAGAAGGAGAAAAAGAAAAGTGCAACTTCGAAGGCCTCGATAGGCTGTACGGTCGAGCGAACGAGGGTGAAACCCGTGCGATAAGCACACACGCACTCGCGGACGCATGATGCATTATGCACGCGTGGAGTGAGCAAAATAAATGTATCGGGGCCAGCGGGCTCATTTCTCCGACTCCCGTGGCCTCGAAACTATAAACAGCCCCTCTGCCTGCGCTGCGCAACGTGCCGAATGCCAACCCTCTCCGTCTCTGTGCATATATTGCACACACAATACAGATTTTTTTTTTTTTTTTTTTTTTATATTATAGTGCTCTACGTCCGGCTCCTTTTTAATAAGGGCACTACTATGGGCACTTAGCACTTTGGAGAAGGAAGGGAAGAGGGATGGGAGGCCCCCCATTACTGGGAGGGGGGTAGGGGGAAATTAGGCAATTATGCTACGAGAAGGTCGCCTAAACCCTCCTCGAGGAGCATTGCGTGGTGAAAAAGCACATGTGACAGACACAGAGGTACTTGCCCGAAAAAGTCGCACTGGCCGGGAATTGAACCACGGTCTCCCGCGTGCCAATCCACGACCTAGCCGACCGAGCCACCGCGCGCTCTACACAATACAGATAGACAGAGAGATGGGAACGCGGTGGTGGTGGCGTAGATACGACGAAGCCACGGTCTATCGCGTATACGTGGGAGGAGTCGCCACCGACGATGAGTAATGAAGATGGCAACGATTAAATTGGATCGACAGAGTTTCCTCGAGTGTACGCGGTTACACCTGGACAAGAGAAAAATACCTTGGATGGACAAGAGCTCGTAGATTCGGTGGCTTAAAAGGAACAAAGACGACGGTGGGGCCTCCGTCAAAACTTGAGGGGTTGAAATACACCCCGGATTATTGCGGCTCGGAAATTTCCGAGTGCATATATGTAAGCGTCCAGCCTACCCGAGCAACAACAATTGTCTCGAGAGAGACAGCTCGAAATCCCACGTCTCGGCTGTGTAAATACGTCCCTTCCAGAACCGCGTGATTATACGGGCTCGGAGGAGTTACGGACTCCGTCGTCGACCTCGATTCCCCCGCAGCGTCGTCTTTTCATCCCCTCGAGGGAATGAGGATATATGTATACCTATACGGGCGGTTGCCGCGTTCGCGTGTCCGCGCGTTAATGAGATACCGGGGGCTGTAGCTGCGGAGGCAAGATTTGCCGGACAGTTTCTGGGGTAGGACTCTATAGGTGTGACGGTTTGCGCTGGACCTCGAACTTGCGGGCAAGTTCAGCCCCGCGGCCCCACGGATCGATAATCCGCTGCCGAGGAGCTTCTTACTTATGCGGGGAGGATTGCGGCTACTTTTGGAATTTTCGAGCAAGCGAGCCACGTTGGGGGGATCCTCTCGTGGCACGCTCGGGGTCTTTTTTTTTTATTCCGCTCGAGACTCGCTTTGGACGATGATGCGAGGGGATACGAGTGTATAACATGGTTGATTTTTCGCCCCGAACTGCATCTCTTGACCTTCTCTTTTCAGCCATTTTGCACTTTTTACGTGGATGATCCATGGGTTGTAGTTTTTGGTTAGTTATTTTAAATGATTTCCATACTAGCACACTTTTTTTTTTAACTTCAAAATAAAGATCCACACCGATTGGATGATTTTAGCAAATAGTTTTTAGTTACAAATTCTTGGTTGCTTTTTTTCAGTCGTCGCAATTTTTCACGGCTAATAACGTTTGTTAATCATACACGTATTACCTTTTGCGGGGCTTATCGAGCGTCGATCGTGCAAAAACAAGTATATGTATATCTGCAATTACGGTAAAGGCACGAGCTTTCCCGAAGCGGGCAAGGCTGCTTGTGCTGCCTCGATGATAGAGCGCAGGAGGAAAGAGTATACACGGGAGCCCCTTTAATTGCCGGGGCAAGCACACGTAAGATCGCGATCAAGATATCTTGGTGCGGGACGCGTGATTCGAGAATTATTTCATAACCAGCGGCGCACGAGCTTTTAAAGCTCGGGGGCTATAAATCGGTTGGCGCTCCCTGCCCTTAAATTTATTTCCGGGCCGCGTCATATCGCGTGAAGCAACAAAATAACACCAGCAGGAAAAGAAGAAAAAAATAAAGGGAGCTTTCGGGGGTGGGAAAGACAAAAGCTCGGCCGAGCTTGCGTCGACAGGTGGGAGAGAAAAGAGAGAAGTGCGAGGAAGAAGTCACAAATGAAACAACAGAGTTGGACTTTATTTATTTATTCGTTTCGATAAACAGGGTGGGGTGAAGAAGGGGGTGTAGGACTCGATACGGCGTCACATCAAATCCATTATCGGAACTGCATACCCTCGTTCACCCGTAATCAACGTCTTCTAGCATTACACTGCATACACACACGCGCGCGCGCGAGTTGTAATTAAACACGCACGTCTTACCTGTAGTAGCTATGTAGGCATGTATGTATGGTATGTACCTGTACTATACCAAACCCACTTGTCGAATATTCAACGAGGCATTCCTAGCGTAAACCGTGTAACTAATACGTGCCTTGCAATCCTTCCCCGTGCACTCGAGGAGCGAGCACCTAATTGGCCTCCTCCTCTATATTATGTATGTATACTTACGCCGCGGCGACGCAATGACTGTGTAGCATAGCAAACAACCGAAATAGGTGTACCTACTTAGATATCCACGTGAAAGTAGGTATTGTACTCGAGAGTACCGGAGTGGAGATGTATAGTATAAGACACGCAACGAGTGCACTAGTCGCACGGGATCAGCGAGCAAGTGTGCGATATGGCAGCGTCACGGGAGTTCAAGCATATGAGTATACATGAGCTTAGAAAAAATTTCTCGGAGCGGTGTAATCTTGAAATTTTTAGAGCTACCAGCGTAAAAGATTGAATTTAAGGGCAGTAGGGATAAATTAGGTACAGAGAACCGGCGCGCCCTGATGGCGCTACCGTGTATCTCTTAAAGTAAAAAAGGTCGGCTCATCCTGATCCTTCCTATTTTAAAACCTCCCGCTCCGGTGCTCGCGAATGAACTATTATTTGCACACGCGAGTCGGCAAAAAGAGGAGCACAACTGGGTGAGGAAAGAAAAGAAGAAAAAAAAGTACGACAACGCCGAGCACCTCTCTCTGTGCACTGATAACGCAAGGGACGGGGGGGGCAAGCAAAAGCAGTGGGTTAATGGAACGCCACAGAGTCTCGCCTCGGCGTGTAATATCAAAGCGCCGCATCAGCGAGGCCCTTCTCCCTCCCTCTGTTTTCCAGTTCGCGCGCTCCCGCTTTGACCTATTATGGTTATAGGGCGCGCCACCCTATACACGTGTGCCCCGGTGTTTCGCGAGCGCGATCATCGTTAAAACTTTTCTCCCTCTTCCCTCTCGCGTTGTTGCACCTCTGTTTGTCCAGCTCTTCTCGAACATCGTATACTTTGCTCCTTCGGGATGAGGAGGAGCTTTCCGCTCTCCACTCAGTAAATGGCGATTTTCTTTGATCGATCACGCGTCCGACCGGTTTCGACCTTATCTACTTATGCCGGAGATGCGAGTGGTGCCGAATGTAAAACATCCCAACGACTCATCCTCGATATCAACTCGAGAGACGAGCTCCTATAGAGGATTTCGAATAAAAGTTGCAAAAACTCGGCGAGGGGAAGGCGCCGGCAAATGAAATTGGGGCATCAAAGCCATATCCCCTCGAAACTACATTTTCGGGGGCTGGAAATGGAAAAATGAATTTAAAGTTTCAACGGAGCAATTGCCCTGAAATCCGCGCGGGCGTTGATCAAATTTCTCTCCCATCCAAATTTATACGTATACATCGTACGGCATTACATACACATAATATGCTTTAGCGCCAGTATTATGTATATGCAAAAATGTCAAAGAGCACGATTGATCGGAACGCCGGGGGTATTACACGGATCCACCTGCAGCGAGCCTATTTGTTCGACTGAAAAATTCACCAGCCCGAAGCACAAACACACACACACACGCGGAAGAGAGCTCAAGAGTCAGGCAGGCGCTTGATTAGCCACTTCATAATTCAAGCCTCGGCGCATCTCCCAATTGAATTTTCCACGTCCCGCTGTACGTATATGTATACGTATGTATGTCTTGTAAAGTCCGCAGCTACCTCACAAAAGCCCCTGCTGCGATAAACTTGTGCTTGAATAGGGAGAGGAGGGGGGAAAAAAGGGGGTGATCGAGAGCGACGCTCGAGAGGCACGACGAGTATTGAAAGGCAGTCGCGGCAGCGAAGACGATCGAGAGGGGAGCTCCAGTCTGTTGTGTATAACTCGTTTATCTCGTTGTATTCAACAGTTTGCGGCTCGATCGCCCGAGCCCCAGCACCCCCCCCCCCCTGCTCCCGTGCTCCGGCTCGGCAGCCCATACAGTCGACTCTTGTATATACTCATCGAGAGGCAGCTGATGCTGTCGCTGTTTTGCGGTTCGGAGGCTGTTTGAAGGGGAAAATGAAGCAGGGCTTCTCTCTTACGGGTGGAGAGGAGTGCTTGTCACATGGCTCCGCGGAGTTAATGGGCATTGGCATATAGTACACGCGTGATTGAGTTCAGCGCGGGGTTTTTGTTTTTCCTCGGATGATCGATGATTGCCAGTTCGTTTGATTTTTGCGATGTGAATTGGCACACGCGCGCTACGCCGTACCTCGAACTGCTGTACGTATAGAATATGATTCGTTGTTTGATTGCCAAACAAATGTTTTTATTATAAACAATCAACTGCGTGACAAAGTTTATATACAAACAGCTACACGAGCGCACCTCCTGTTGGATGTTTTAATTGAAATTTTTTTTTTTCCCCCCCAACCTCGTGCACACACACAGCGTCGCATTATAGGAGCGTTTAATTAAGCTTTAAAATAAAAATGACGACCGCACGCGTGGGATGTTCTCGTGAAACGGGCTCCCCCCCTACCCCCACTTTTTGCAACGAGATATTATGTGCAGCTACAAATAGCGTTTTTCGCCATTTGTGACGTTTGTATGTCTTGTCAACTCGTTTTCGCGTATATACACGTGAATATTTGAATAACAGATAATAATAATAATAATTATTATTATTATCATCATAATGGTTGCAGCTGAGTGGGAATTAAGTTACGTACCGGCAATAAAACTCGTCGTGCACGGTAAAAACACCAATTTCACCCCCTATACACTGTGGTATATACATATACACATGTACTCACCTATACCGTTTTTTTGCAATCATTTTCCATTAACTCGCCAAGAGGAGGGGGGGGGGGGTAACTTACACGCCTGCAGTGGCGTCGACAACCATACACCACGGTATATTTACAGCCAAAGTTTCAGCAGCTTGTTACGCGTGTATATGTACAACGGGGGGTATATATTTATAAGGTACAGGGTAAGTATGCGCGACAGCACACCTGCAGCATGACGAAAAACCCAATGAATTATTCGAGCCACGTGTAACTTTGTCCTATACCGAGAGTTGAGACACTCGCACGTGCGCGTATATATATAAACTATACTGTGTACTGTATGTATATACAGCTTACCTATCGTCGTCGTTTTTCCCTCCGTCTATTTTTTCATTTTCGAGCGTTACAGTAAATCCCCCAAAATGTATTTTCAATGCAACCGCTTGCACCCAAAAAAAAAAGCTCCGTTTGGAATGTGGTTAAACAAACAACTATAGCGTTGGCCCAATCGCAGCCATCGAGCGTAAACTTGCAGGTACGTATATATATACTCGGAGCATGTGAATTTAGGATAGTTTTGAGGGTCGAACTACACGATGACTCATCCGTTGTTGGCGGGAGCCGTCAACAGGAGCTCCATCCGATGCGACAACGACGGGGGGGACCGGAAAAAAGTGCAAAATTTCCGCGGATAATGTATATATACATGCGGTCACCACTGCAGCAGCGGCAGCTCCCCTTTGTACAATACACCGTATACGAGCCGTGCAACACACAACCCTCAGGTGACTCGGACACGGATACCCCCCCCCCCACCTCGAAGCTCCCCTGAGCCCAAGAGAGCGCGATACACACGAGGAAGGCTCTCTGTCTGCATGCATACGATGGGTATACAACCTGCCGGTGTGTCCCGTTGAGCGCGCACCGCAGGTGTATGGTATTTAGTATCAGGGCGGAGGATAGTACAAGCGGACGATAAGCATCGGTTGGAATAAAACACGGAAAGCGAAAGGCTGGCAGGATCAAAGGGGGATAGAGGGAGAGAGAGAGGACGAGGTGGGGAAAAGTGCACGCCGAGGCTGACGTGCATGTAGCAGCAGCAGCAGGGCAAGCAGGCGGCCGGAGGTGGCTCGATACGCGCGGGCGCGGCAGCTCGTGCAGGGGGCGCGGGCCTCCCCCTCGCGGGACTCGAGCCGCGCTTCTCGGACAGTGCCGTCAGAGCTCTCGCGTGGGACGCCGGTGATTTTCGGTGAGCACCCGTCGCCTGCTTACGCCTCGTCTCGTGCTACTGCAATCCAATTCTCGACCTACCCCCCCCCATCCCCCTACCCTCGTATCTGTATATACTTTTAAATTTATTTTTTATTTTTTTTAATTCCCCCAACTACCCGCGCAGTTTAAAAAAAAAAAAAAAAAACAAGTGGGATATCCGCGTGGATTAAGTATCGCACGGGGCCAAAGAGTCATCGGGTCGTCGGCGCCGATTTGACCCCGTGGGCGCTATGGGGGTCACGCGCGGGCGCACTCCTGGTGAACTCTGATGGGACACGGATTATTGCCCCGTACGCGGGTAATACTTTACCCACCCATAAAGCAGTGTACCAATATAATAGGGTGGTTTTGCGTTTTTTCCGCGATCGATGCCTCCGTTAATTTTTCATTACGCTTACCCTTGTACCTTATAGACGCGTGAGTTGTCCGAAAATGGCAGTTTACTCGGATCACTTCTGCGTACAATCAAACCTTTTGCGAGTCTATCGTTTACGATGCGAAAGTATCACGTCGGTATTATAATATGGCAGCAAAGAGAGGGTCGGTGGATCGATGCATGGGGGGGGGAGTAAGAGGAATAGGTGCCTATAGGCAGTGTGCGTGCATAGCGCGGCGACGGTAACGGGGACAAAGAAATTGATTTGGAGAAAACGAATACGTGAACGATGATTCCGAAAAAAATACCTCCCCTCCCCCCCTACCACCAGTGTTTTTTTTTTCCTTTACGAGGAGCACGTGACAAGACGCGGCTGGACGTGTGGTTGTTTTTTTTTTACAGGGATACGCCGGCTCCGGAATACAACAGAGTCCACGATGCGTATACGTCCGTTACGCGAGTGTCCGATTTCGGAGCCAAACGTGTAATATGTAACGAAAAGCTGTGCCGCTGACGTCACGGAAGAAAAACAAGAAGACAGGAATAATAACACGAAAAGAAAAGTGCGCGCGTGTGGTGACTTGCGTAATTAATGTATAAGAAGAGGAGGTGCATACATTTACATCGACGGAGATACGGAATATAATATGCACATCTCCACCGAAGCTAAACTGTGAACTGCAGCTGTTGTTGTTGTTGTTGTTGTTGTTGTTAACTGTTGTTGTTGTTATTAATGACTCCGTGGAAGCCGAGGGACACCATAGGGTCCCATTTGGAGGACCCATCGAGCCACGCTCATCCGATGACTGTGACACTCCCGTAGCTTACGCCCGCATCCCATAATTTAACACAAGTAATAAAAATAATAATAACGCATCGTGTACCAGCACATGGCTACAAAGATATATAGCATAACTAGTGAGAGATGGTACGCTTCGAGGCTAGATCGGCGCTGAAGGAGTAGCAGTAAAATATCCTGGATCGCGCGACGGGAGTCCGGAGGGGCAAGTATGACCGTTCGGTGTCCGTGGGGGAGTCGGGGGGACGGGGGGTCGCGAATGGCACGCGGCAGCCCGCGGCATGGAGCCGCCACGTGAAGCAGCAGGTCGGGGCGCCGGGAGCGTCGATAGGAATGAGCAACCGCCAGCGGGGGACGGGGCCACCTGACCAATGACCTCGCGGAGAGCCGGCGAGCCCGAGGCTCCATCGCCGCCGCAGCAACCGCGCCACCGCGAGCTGGCCCAACGGGCCGTCGGTCTCACCGGCAGCCTCCAGAACCTCTCGCAGGAGGGGCCACTCGTGCCCCCGCCCGTGCCGCCCCGCACGCCCCAGGTGAGACAGCCCCGCGGCCGAGCCCGCCCCCAGCCCCCGAGGCCCCTGCCACCGCTACCCGCGAGGCCCACCACCGCCACCAGGGTCCCCGAGCCCGCGCCACGCGCCAACCTACCACCCGTCATCGCACTCGCACCCCAACCACCGCTCGGAGCCAGCAGTGGTAGCAGCAGCAGCAGCAGCATCAGCGATGGGGAGGGCAATGGAGGGGCCTCGTCGATGTTCGCGAGGTGCGGGCCGAGAGCCGCCTCGCGCGACGAACCGGAAGAGCTTCCTCCTTCTACTCTGGTGGAGGGGAGGGAGGTGCCCGGACCCGGGACGAGCGGGACGAGGTTGCGGCCCCCGTTGGTGGGCACAGCGGGGTTGTCGGCCGACTCGGGGACCGGGGACTCGGGTAGCGCGGAGATGCAGCCCGAGCAGCAGCGCCCGGGTGCCGGGGAGGACGAGGACGAGGAGGAGGAGGAGGAGGAGGGCGAGGTGGACGAGGAGGGGGCCGACGACGAGCTGGCCGACGATTTGGACGAGCTGCGGGGCTTGAAGGGCCAAAGGCAGCAGCAGGGCGGCTCGGGCGTGCAGGGGACAGGGAGTGGGTTCGGGGTGTCGCGGCAGCCCCTGGCCAAGGGTGCCAAGCAGCAAGTGAAGCCCTTTACGAAGGACAGCCTCGACAGGCTCGAGAACAAGCACGTGCAGCTGGTGAGGGACTACGGGTTCCAGCCGAAGCGCAAGACCTCAGTCGAGGACGGGGGTGTGCTGCCCAACAAGTTCGAGCCCTTTCCCTCGAATCTCTACGGCAGGCCCCTCGAGGAGATCGACAGCTTCATCTACGACGAGGTGGGTAACTGCTTAATGACCTTGAAAGCAAACGCATATCATAAGGCGATGGATTATTTAATCATCCTACCCGTAAAATTGTAATTCGATGATTTTCTAAAACTCGACTTTTCAAGCACAAAAATTACTCTAATCAATTGAATCACCAACAATGGAAAAGTAACCACTTTTGTGCTTGTGAAAATGATTTAAAAAATATACTCCCGTTACGAGATCGCCCCCCGGAGACGTGTTTATCAATAAAAGTGTAAAACACTTCATCAAAAGCCAACTCGGCATCGAGCAAACGAAAGAAAAAAAAGAAAAAAAAGCACACTTCTGGCATTGGCAACTGAATAAAGTCACTCGGCTGTTTTCGCATCGGAAGCCGACGACTACCACGTTTCGAACTAGTGTTTCCATAAATTAGCATAAGTATACTATACGTAAAAAAAAAAAACTCTCTCTCTCTTGCGTGGCTTTCGCGAGCAAAGTGTACACTGCTAATAATTCACGGGGCCTCTGAAAGAAAGCTCCCGATAACCCACATACAAGGCGGGGTACAACCACCCACCCTCTACCAGAACATAGCAGCTCTACCGTTACATTATATACATAGGGGGTACAAAACGCTCATTGTCCGGGTTAACTTTGTTTCGTCGTACGGACACACTTGAACGCACACCCATATACACTCAGACGTGCACGTAGGATGATCGAATGGGTAAATACGGCGACAGCAACAACCCGCTCCCCGTACCGCGATTACGCGCGCAACGTAGCTTCCGTCGAACACAAACCGGACAAGCCCCCGTCCCACCCTCGGAGCGTGCACGTATCGGTATATATACATCATACTAGTATTGTACAGCCAGATTTCGTCGGGACCACGCAGCCTTCACCCGTCGCGTGCGTCCAATCACGCACAAAAACACACACCCGCGGGAAGATAGCGGGAACACTGGACGTCCGTATATATATACACACGACTCTGCTCGGACGCTCTGCATGCAGACACGAGATATAACGCGTGTGTATCGGCTGACAATTTCGCAGGACCCTCCCACGATCGGTTCTGTATTACCGGGTATTGGGGACACACACCACACGCACCGAACCCCACTGACGTTGATTGATGTACTTTTAATCGGACGGGGGGGAAATTAAGCTCGAGTTTATTTTTGCCCTTTATACCCTATTACTATACGATTCATCGTATACATAGGTACACATACGCCTAATAATAATAATATATACGTATAGCTGGTAGGGTGCGTGTGTACGATTTTAAATGACAAACCCTATATATACCCCACCCCCTCGGATTAACCTTGCCCCGATTGTTTTAAGCTCGATGTTTATATACGCATGTATATGGAATCGATCGCGCATCGACGCAGTTAACGCACTTTTTTTTTTTTTTTGCAATTAAATTAGCTACGATTCCAGAGTAGCGAGCAACAAACGCGCACCCGAGCGATTATGTACGCAAAATTACATTTCCCGGGCGTCCGTGGAAAATTAAGAACCAGCCGAGCGCGAAGGGAAGGAGGAAACGAGACTTGTACGAGACTTGTTTTTCGGGGGAGGAGAAAAGAAAAAAGGGGCGCGCGGAAATTAGATCCCGCGGGCTTTGGAACAAACGAAAGCGCGACTTTGCCATTCGCGGAGTAAATACGCGCTTTCTCTTTCCACCCGGCTTTTCGAGCCAGTCTTTGACCCTACACGTATGTAGGTGAACCATGTTGGACCGTAAGCTGCGTTTGCAAGAACAAAATCGAGCACGAAACGCAGCTTGGCCCAGACTCTTTGATGTTTATGTTGCGCCGGTATACGTATTATACGCTCGCTTCGTGCAACTTGGTTTTCTCTCCGGTGTATATGTACTTACTCCGTGCGTGGGAGCTTAGTTGTGCGCTGTACTTCTTGGTGTCCGTCCCATACGGGCTTTTGTTTTTTGCGCAGGGCTCATTTATATGCAGGAAATTACCTTGTCCCGGCCGGTCGATTCATTGGTTCGTTGCGACCGTAGCCGAGCAAAGGTTCCATTCGAGGCGGGCTCCTCGTCGCTGTCGCGTGAAACTCAATCGTCGAGTATACTTGAGGTAGAAAATCCGTCGTCACTACCCCAGCAAACTTTTCTTGAATTTCAAGTATGTTGTACATCAAATTATTTCATGTTATCAAACATTTTTTTGAGTTTGGCTATCGGGACTAGTTTTTGACATTTTTAAGTTCAAAGTGCCTTTTTTTTACATAGGTTAAATGGGTTATACCAATAACAGCTTTGAAACCAAACAATAAAAAATACTGTACAAATCTTGGAAAATTTCGTACTTTATTTTGGTCCTTTCAAATAATGGTGTGTCGGCACGAAATAAAAACCAGTTTATTGATTAATATTTTTCCCAATACAAAAGCATGCGGCTGTAACCTATAAGACTGTCACGATACGGTAAATGACGCGCTTCACTCGCTCTACGGATTTTCTACCTTAATAATCAATTTCGCATGAACGCGGTTAAAAGAGGACGATGAGTCCCGTTCGTTAGCGGAGCAAGTATCGTTTCCGCGGGGCGGAGCGGGCATCGATAAACTCGAAAGTCGGATGCTTAGCGCCCAAACTTTGTTTGGCCACCCCCCCATTTTGCACGAATCGCACCGCTCGTGGGAATCTGGAAGTTTGCACTCGACCGCTTTCCGTGTGCCCGCCTCCTCGACCGGTGCTCCTCGTGGTGTGATTTTGAAGTGGACCCATCATTTTTTCATACCCTAAATTTCGGTATGAATTGAATGGTCAGAAAATGGCATATCGACTATTTTTCGCTCAACAATTGAACGAGTCCGAAGCAGTGGATACAATTTCCGCGCAATCGCAAGTACACATAAACTGTAAGGATGTACTCACTCTTTCTTTTCCAAGTTTTTTGTTTTGAGCACTAACACCGAGGAACATACGGAGATACGCGCTGCGCTCCCAACTCATTGAAGAAACAATCGATAACTTTGAAGGAGAAACTTTCTTGGTATAGCGGATCTCGTACTTTTTTCCCCCAGCAGCTGTGCTCAAACATCGAAAAAGTGCAATAACGTTTTGCAAGGCACTCCTGGAATAATTTTTTTTTGCGCGTACGCGAGATCTCGTCAATTTTTATCAATATCGCGCGCGTGTCGAAAAACTGCGGTACAATCAATCGGAGCTATACGCATTTTGGTGGCTTTCTGAATCGTCTTTTCCACAACCTAATACCCACCCCATATACTATGCAGTCGGTCGAACAATTCGGTAATAACCAGCCAAACGGTCCGGTCACACTCGGAATCCGAAATTCGTCGTTTCATTTGAATTCCGGGCTTGAACCCGATGGCGCAATCTGGCGCCGCAACTTTGCCGAACAATCGCCGAGTTTCGTGCGCCCGGCACCTTCGCACCCCCCCAGGTATGCACCTCCTTTGCTCGATTCCATTAGGGCGATTCCCCCAAGTGGTGGTGGTACTGATCGGACAAGCCCCGACTACGTGTGTTATTCCCGCGCTTCCTTTCGTGCACACGGAGAATAAAGCTTCTACCCCCCCGCGTGTGAATTTACGGTGGGTTTTTCGTACAATATGGGCCAGGGGAGCCGGTTATTTTAGCGGTTGCGCGCCATTTCGGGACTGTAATTCAATGGGGCTTTCTTCATTACGGTGATTTGAAATTGCAAAGGGGGTTTGTTTTTGCGTCTGAGCCCAATGAGGTTGAGCTGGGGAGAAAAAGGCAGACAGGGTTTTCGCATGTCGGCAAGAAATAGATATTTTGGTATTGCATTAAATGGAGTATTTTTTTCCAAAGTTACTCATAGCAGTTAACGCGACGTTCTCGATGAGCAAGATAAATTTTTACATTGGGTTTGAGGATTATTTTTTTTTATATATATATACCTTTCGATGTAGGTATCTGTATAAAAATATCGTCGAGTAGGTACATGTACTCTCTCGAGCACTTCTCGTAACTATTTTACGAGTAAAAAGACCCGTGGGCAGGATAATAAGAGCAAATTAGTAGCCAGTGACTGCAGAGGGGGGGAGGAGTAAAAGGAGGTGGAACGACCACGTGAGCCGCAACGTCAATAACGCGTCGGGGACATCGACGTATATCCGCTAGCCCGTTGGCTTTCCTAATTACATATAGGGGGGTAGTGAAAGGTAATTAGCGCTGCTGATGCTGCTCTTCACTGTATTAACGATTTTCTTCTTTTTTTTTTTTCTAACGATGTAGAGATTTTTCAACTCAATTTTTTATTCTTGGTAATCTTTGAATTTCGAGTATCCGGTTTTTTTTTTTTCTTTTAAATGAACCGCTATCAATTTGAATCGATTTTTCATTAATGAGGAAGATACTTTAATACTGATTCGAAGTAACTTACGTCGGTCTAATTTGATCAAGGAAAATGTATGCAGGATGTTTCATCAAAGTTCAATCCAACGTTCATTATTTCAATTAAAACTTGAATTTAAAAAAGAAAAAGAAATTGTGGGTATGCCTACTCTATTAATAAACGTTCGTAAAATGTGTATAAATGTAACGAGGGAGAGAGAACGAGTATATAACCTTTATCAGGTGCACGGCGGTTGAGCATACAAATGAATATACATTTTTCAGCTGAAACTCTTGGTCGCTGTGGAATGTTTCAGGAATTTCAATAGCCCGCGCAGCTCCACAGGGGGGGAATCAAAAAAAGTCGACGACACTCTGCGCCGCGAAGGAATTCTTTCTCCTTTTCATTGTCGAATTTCTTCATTGTTTCGCCGAAAAAGAGCTCGAATGATAAATTTTTCGTCCCCCGCGTGGAATGTATAATCCATTGCGAACAACGACGCTAATTTTACCACACTTTTGCGAACGAAATGCACGTTTGGCGACCAACAAATGACCATTGGAGTGCCCAAGTTTACGAAAGGGGTACAGTTGAAATTACTTTTTTTTTTTTTTTTTTCAATAACAATAATAAAAAACCATTTCTCCCAACGATCGACGCAGACTTACGCGTACAATTTTCTTCGTGTACCCTTTATACAATGTTTTTTCCATTCCAGTTACGTACCATAGATACTCAAAATCCTGAAAAAAGAGGGCTGTCAACACCTCCGCGCGTCAAACGTGTACTCGAGCACACACTTGGATTCGCAGGGAACAACCGATTTCCCCCTCAGCGTGTGGTGTGATGGTCGAAAAAACATCGTAGCAGTGGAGCTGTTCAACTCCAACGTGACAATGGGCGTACCCTTAGCTTCTTTGATCCCACTTGCAAAGTCCTGGTCCAACTTTCCAGCGGAAAGTTAGCGCCCGACGGAAGGCATGTACATATACCCAGCGCCTCTCGAAAGAGCAAAGATCGGCACTGCTTTCGGCGGACCCAAAGTTTCCCGATCCTCCCCCCACCCCCTTCTTTTCGTTTTGCACAGCGCAAAGTCTCGGCCGGGTAAATAAATGAAGAGGCGGGTCTCGCGTAAGCCGTTTAAGAAGTCTCGGGAGCTGCCGTCGAAAGAAGCGCGCCCTCCAAACAACGGCTTCCTCCCCCGTCCGGACGACTCGACTCTGTCTGCTCGCATCAGCCGCAGCACCGCTCTCTTAATAATTAATGGACCACCCCCCCCAGATGACTATTTACACGGAGTCCTTACGAATAAATTTGTTTGCCGATGGCTCCTTCGGTTTGCCTATATGTGCTCGCGATTTGTTTGCTCGTCTGATGAACTGCGCGCTCTCGGCTATTACTTTCGAGGGCCGTCAGCCAACACGCGCCTCCAGTCCCACCAACTTCTACACCGTTTCACACTTACAACGAGTTTTACGCTCGCGAGTATGTATAGCGCATCATTTGGGATTTTGGGAAAAACGGTCCGTGACGTATTTATGCCATTTGTTGCGTGGACGAGTAACTTTCTTGACTATATACGATGCGCTAATGGCAGAGACTGCAATGTACGTATTTGTATTGGATATAGCGTTGCAACGGCAATGCACTTTACATGGCTGGGTTGTACTCGCGTGTAGTGCCTGTAATTCATTGTAATGCGGGAGGAGCCAGGCGCCGAGGTGGCGGGCGCTGGCGCAGACAACGGTGCGGACAAATGAAAGCTTCGCCCGCGGGCTCGTGTGTTACGTGTGCACGAGCTCGGATGGGGAGGGGGGAGGAGAAAAAAAAAAAAAAAAAAAAAAAAAGGAAAAGTGTGTCAGAGGGAGAACAAGAGAGGTCGACGAGCACGAGCTGTCGGAAAATCGCCTGCTGTACTCTTTCTCTCGCGCATACTTATCCGTGCGCGTGTGTGTCCCCTCCACCGGCGTTTCTTTTCTTCCGTGGATATGTGAAAACGCTGTACGAGCGGGTCTCTGGCTCTTCTTCCTTTTTTTTTATCCCTCCCGCCCTCGTGCGCGCAGCGATTACGACGGAAGGAGAGACCACCGAAGAGCCGCACCGGCTGCGGAATGATGATGAGCAAATGAAAGACTCGCTACTTTTCTCCTTTCCTCCGATGATCATTGCTCTATATTGGATGATTAGTTGATAGGTTATATGATTCACTGATCAGCGTGTGAGCAGCTGGTGGAGCGAAAATCTCTCGAGTTAAATCGGTGAATCGGTTAATTTGTCGTTGAACTGTTTTTTTTTGGACTAATGAGATAAAACTGCGATAGCCAAAAAATGGCAATTAACAACTGTGGATCCATCGAGGCGTGAGAGGCGCGTGAAAAGCCACTGGGAAGCTGTGGGGGAAAGTCGCTGGACCGCGTGAGCACTTGCGAAAAGCGAAGGGGGATATCTATGCCGAGCGAGCGAACTTTAAAAAGCTTCGAATAAGCCTCTTTGTGGCGCGACATGCCTCGGAAGCGAGATCTCGAGAGGGACAATTAGGAGAGAAATTATGCCCTATCGAGGCTATGAAAAGCTCCTTTTCCTGCCGCTACTTTCGTTTCCCTCAAACGCACCCAATACCCACACACCCAATGGCAGCAGCTGGTACGTGGGTCGTGGGTACAGGGGTATTAAGGAACGCTCATCCTCTCTCTCTCCCCTCGACCGCAGATCTTTTTATCTTCTTTGCATGAATTTTTCTCTCTAAAACCTTTTTTTTTTTTTCTCTCTTCTTACCAGCAGTGCGCACGGAAGCAGATTTCCTCGTCCATTGAAAAATACACCACAGTCGAAAAGAGTATAAACTATACTAGCCGAGCTCTTTTCCCCCCGGCAATGGAGTTTCTGCGTTTCACCGAGCTCCATTAAGATAATATCTCTTAAGAACAATGCGATGAAGGTGGATGAAGAAAGAGAGCACGTCGTGCCCCACCAACATTGACTTTACCTCTCGATTACGTTATTTGCCCTCTGCGCCATACAACCATCGTTCATACACGTATACCCGTGTGTACTATACATATATGTATACCACGCACTCGCACACGCATACTCTCTGTAATTGGAAATTCAAATTTCATAACGAGCCTGTCAGCGTAAATACGGGAAACAGTGGGCGAGCGTCCGACTATACTCGGGCTGTACTACTTACGCGCCAAGAAATCGCCCGGTGCAGTACCTCCATGTACCCTCCATTTGAATATTTGGAGCAAAAATGCAAAAGCCCCTTATTTTTTCGCTCAAAATGGTAATTCAAATCCCCGACGCGATACACAATACTTCACGCTGGTAGGGCTGCACGCACACGGGTTGACAGCAATGTTGGTTGGTGTTTGTTTTTGTTTTTTCCATCCCCCCCGTTAATTAACTAAACTGTTCGGTGCACGTCAAGTGCTCGAATTCGAGCAAACTACCGCCCAACTTTTTGCGAGAGAGGACTTTGAGGAAATAAAGTGGTCGTGCTCACTTGGAAAGAGGGGGAAAAAAAAAAAAAATCCAATTGGCTCGTTTGTTCTTTTTCGTCCTTGTCATTTCCCCGGAATCGGATGAACTTGATACCGGTGCTGCTGCGTTGTTCACTAGAGCGAGATAGGAGGTGCCGCTAAAAAGGCCAAGCGCAGCGTATGACCGCAGGGCGCGTAAATACGGGCTATCTGCCCCGTGCCATCATCCCTCTTCGTCGTCCCCCTATACTACGGCTGGTTGGGCTTATATTTCTCTCTGGAGTATATATATATGTATACGAGGAAGGCGTGCGTGCTACCGCACTGCTGATGCAGGTGTTGTGTGAATATGCGTATACACGTAGCTGCGTCAAAGGCTCCTCTCCCCCTCGCCCACCCTCAGTTTCCAAGGTTTACGTTTGAATGCGTGGCTGACGCAAACGCATCGAGTTTATTTTGGCAGCGGGCAGCGATAAAGGACTTTTTTTTTTTTTTTCTTTTTTCACGAACCCATTAACATGTACTTTCTTGTGATCTTTGGCGCTGCGTAAATTTCCAATTTTTTTTCAAAGTGCAAAAGTGGCGGTAGAAAAGTAACATCACCAGTCGTGGTGTTGAAAAATCAGCAGCAGAGCAAACAAGAGAAAAAGGGTTACATACAATACGTGCCGCAGCTCAGCAACTTTCGGGGTCCGAGTTGGGGTGTGATTGACGCTGCACGCGAGGAGCCAACACCCCCAGCGAGGGGGGCTCGATCTTGCGTTAATTCTCATTTCCTTTGATAGCGGGGGGAGGGGGGGGAGAATCTGCCATCCGAGAAGAGGCGCTAATTATCTTCCAATTTGCGTCGAGCGGCGGGGCTCGATCGCACGCGCGTAATCGACCGAGCTATTGGCTGGACTTTGGAGGGCACCGCCGATAAATTACTTTGGATAAGTTGTTTGCCCACCTATCGGACTCCGATCCCACAGCCCCAACGATGTTTGCCCCGTCCAAGCGATATCGCACGAATAAAATCCACCGAGGGTACATACGTACATGACGAAAAAAAAAAAAAAACAACTTTGTCGAGAGAATTCGCCAAATGACACTTGGGGGGCATCGGTATTCCGTTCCCGCGCAAATGGAGGGTCATCTCGGGACGTTCCACAGCTGCATGGCGCGATACAAGCCGATCACACCCACGAATCGTATATCTCCACAAATGGGAAATATGCCGCGTCTCGGGTGGGACGTGCCGTCCGACGGCGATTAATTAATACAACTCGTGACGCGTCCTCCTCGGTCTTTCTCTCTCTCTACTTCTCTCCGAGCCTCTCTCTTGCTCGACTCGCGATATTGTGCTCGGGCCTTCGAATTCATCATCTTCCCTCGTCTGCAATGAGCACAAACACACACACAGAGATAAAAGCAACAGCGACTCTCCCGGGAGTGCAAGCCCGCGCATATTGCACCGGTTATTAAAGCCGCGTGCACTCGATGGATGCTCAGTGTCCTACAAGTAAGTATACGTGTATCATACCCGTGTCTCCCCTTGGACTTATCTCCCGCTCGTCTTGCGAATTTGCTGTGCTCCTGTTCATATCGTCGTCGTACGAGTCCACACACATACACACGTACATGTGTGTACAGTAGGTTATGCCTACACGGCGCGTGCCGTTGGCCCACTTGCGCGATGATACCGGCGAGGCAAGCGAGCGAGGGTAAAATGAAAAAGAAGGCCAAAGGTTGGACTGTGGAGGTAGGGCGCTCTTCTTGAATTAAACTACTCTCTGGGAACTGAGAGGACGAGAGGCAAATTTTTTTTTGTTTTGTTCGGATGCTGGCAAGCCTTTTTCAATCTGCTTCTCTCCGTGTATCGGCTGATCGTGCTGGCTCTGTTCTTTATTCCAAGTTTTTTTTTTTTTTTTCTTTGTCGTGAGTTATTATGTAACTTTTATTTTTCTTGTTTCCATTCATTCATTTAAATAAGGGTTTTTTTTTTTTAATATTTGAAAATTTACAATAATTGGTATTACAGTGTAAGGGATACATGCTTTTTCCTAAAACTCCACGAGTGACGTTGACGGGAATCGAATTCACATCATGGCCTTGCAAGTTTACTCATCAAACAAAGCTCTTGGTGGCTTAAGTGTTTGAGTGCTCGATGCTATAGTAATCCGAGTAATATTGACCAGCCAAGATCGATTGATGGGATTTTTCGACCACATGTTTTCTTGTATCTCCAATACTGATGTATCAAGTGTAGCTTCTATATTTAGTACCACGTGGTGGTGTGATGCTTACCCCCACCGATGAGAGGTGAGGGAGAAAACTAAGGGTAATCGGTGTCTCCAGAGGGATAGTAGCACCTACTCTCGAGTTATTACAAATTTAATGTGGCAAGTTGAGGAAATCAAGGCAAGTTGGAAAGCGACCCAAGGGCCAATAGTGTACGAACAAGAACAAGCCAATCGCCAAGTTAAAAAACTGCTCTGCCCCGTTTTTCTTATGCTAGACGTAGGCGTCTTTTCTTAAAAAAATGGAAATTTTCAAAAGATACCCTTTGAGTGTCCTTACCCCACGCGGAAACCAATCCGGAGGGCTATACATGCTTACGGAAAATCAAACGAAACAAGGAAGGGAGGATAGAGAATTACTATCGGTGGCCACTTTGCTCGCAAAGAGACGAAACATCCAAGGCGAAGCATCAGGAACTGCGCAGATGCTAGTGTTATAAAAAAAAAAAAAAAAGAGTTCTTGTTTTTCGTTGCAAATACCCTCAATCGAATGTACTTTATCATTAATTTAATATTTACTGCCATTAGAGAACTAGAAGATGGCAATTGTTCTCCTACCGAAAAGCCAGCAACGAAGACATGGCTCGAACCTTCAGAGAAACGCGAGCTTCTTCGTACTGCTTTACCGACTCGGCTACCACCGAAGCCGTATTACAATGGCACAATTTTTGTTTTTGACGTCAAAAATTTTAGTAACTCATTTTGCTACAATGTTTAAGTATTTTTTGACGCATCGACGATAATATTGCATTGATGCTTTTACAAGAGATAATCCAGAGATATCATTTCAAACGTTCACGTAAAGGACGTATATGCGTGTACAAACCATATAGAATGAGTGAATATTTTTAAGTAGTAATACCCGATTATAGTCAGACCGAGGCTGCACCCCGTGTGAATAAAGTCAGATTACACAGCCATTTCTTCCGTCACTCACTCGGTCTCGGTATGTTTAGCAACAAGAAAACCCCGCCGACGCTCTACGCGCGTCTATTTAACGTCAGACGTCCAACAAACCTCCCTCCGAGGATCCCCGTCACGGCACGCCGCTATTGCTCGCCCGTGTGCAACCAACACGCGCCACCCAAACGTAACACGTATAGCCATCCCTGGGTAGGTACGTGGGTATTGCACGGTCGTTTGCTCTCGTGAGCGCGTCTTCGGCGCGAAAAGTAAATATTGGCGAAGGTACACCGTAAAGGGACGGCTGCATATTTCAAAAGGCACCAGCTGCAGACGAGGCGCGGTGGAGGAAAACAGGAAGCCCGCAGTCGTCGCCGGAAGCAACTCCCGACCTTCCCCTTCCCCACGCTATAACACGCTTACGTGCTCTCTACCTCTCTTCTGGCTTTGCTGGACTGTTTTTTTTTTTTTTTTCCACCCACGCGTATATGTACGTGCAAGCGCAGTGCAGTCGCTCGAATTTCCGCTGGCGATTCTTTAATACCTCGGCGCGCTCCGAAACTCGTTACTCGATCCTCATCCCGCGTCTGCGAGTTTATATATATATTTTTTTTTGGCCCATTGGACTCGTTTTGTGCCATGATACCTTAGCTGCAGATGTCGATTCCGCCCATCGCCATTGATAATAGCAATATTTTGGAAATCACGTTCAGAGTGGTGTTTGCCGATGTATCTGTTTTTTGATATTTAATATTACTTTGGATTCAACTGCGAGGGAAATTCATCTCTCGAACGTCAAACGAAAAAGAGTAATATTAAAGCAATAGAAAATGAAAAAAAAAAAACGCCTCGTTTGATGAAAATGTAATGAAATCTTTCATTCAAGTCCCGGTAAATACGGGGCGGGGGAAGGGAAACTTCAATTTACAAGCTCCGAGATTTAATTTTCCCCTTTTCCGATGCAAAACGACGGGCGTGGGGCGATCATTAAACAAACCATTGACCGGTACAATGAAAGGGGGGAGGAGGTGGGAAACGAAAGGGAGAACACACCGAAATAAATAAACTATTAACAAGTCCTCGTGTTTGCGAGAACCAATGGACCGGGGGAAAAGAAGGGCCAGTAATTCCGAGTGTATATACACGAGGGGGACAATTGCGCGTCTCCCGGTAAAACGATTCCGTACAGCGAGACCGGAGGAAACCAAAACTACGCGGTTCGCTCTATTTCAGCCACCCCATCCAAATTGGCTCTTTAACCTTTTTTTCATCGGCATTTGGAAAATAGTTACCCATTTACTATTTCCAAATGGAATCATGCCCACACTGTTGTTTTTCCCCTTTCCTTCAAACTGAATAGCCGCCCCAGCGACGGTGCAATCTCGAACTTTGCACGTGCGCGCGAGAGAAAAGTTCCCGGGGCTTTCGGCAGTAAATCTCATGTAAATTTGTTGTACGCCTCGCTTCGCCGCGTTGTTTCTTGCCTTGGCTCCCATAAAAATCAACTTCACTCCAGGGATCCATCAAACTTCGAGCAGGTCCCTTTTCAATCGGCTCCTGACGGATGAATCCCGTAGAGAGCGGCGTACGGGTGGGGAACGCGCGCCTCCGCTCCGTGGATTTGCTGGAAACTTGATGGTCCGTCCGGCTTCTTTCTCGACGCGGAGTAAAAGTGACGGGTGGACGCGTTCCAAAAGCACCCGCCCAAACGTGAAATTCCGCCGATGTGTCGAGATGTCGCTTACCTTCGTTCAACTCCAAATCGTTGTTTTCCTGCACCAAAACATTGAAAAGTGCCAACTCGATGTTGCCTTTAGAATAGTGGCTAACTCAATGTGAGTTGACGCATTCGTTGGCCGAGGCATCGATAAACGGAAATAAACTACTTTGTCGCGTTATTGAGATAAAAATAATATACGGCAATGGAAAAAACCAATTAGCTTTTTGAACGATCGCTGGTTACACATTGGGATTTTGCCATCGTACATATGTATACGGTAACGAAATAACGAAAAATCATCCCACCGATTCCGTAATGGAATACTGCGTGCATCCCACGCGCGTCATTCATCCACAAAACCGATAAATCTCTCGCGCATCCAAACCAACAAAAAAAAAAAAAAAAAAAAAAAAAAAAAAATCCCACGGATAATAAAATACGGGCGCATCGAGCAAAAAGATAAATCGAGGCGGTGGCGCAGAGGGACGATCGTTTATTTATCGCGAGACGCATCCCAGATGTCCCGAGCGCTATGCCGACCTAATTTTAAAAATATACGCGACGCTTTCCCCCCCCCCCGTCCACAAATCAGAAAATGCATGCATCCAGCCCGTACATCTCATCCCGGCATCCGCGTCCGCGGCATCAAAAATTTACAGAAACGCACGCGTCTCGTAATTGCCAAGGTGCCCATATATGTATATCCAGCAGCTGCCCCCACCGGGACCACAACTACATTGCCCAGTGAACACGCACACAAGTATATAGCTGCTGCAGTAGTAGCAGTGGTACAGGTATATATATATACGTATACACGGTCCCTCGTGGATTTTCCTCGATTGATCCGCGAAAATCCAATTGATCCGCGTGTATGTGTGTATATCTGTGCGCGGCTCTGGTGTACGTGTGTAGGCGCATCATACCCGAGCGCTCTCGTGATGTGATGTGTTTCATGCTCCGGGGCACACGCGCCCTGGGTATACGTATACATGGGCAACCAAATCCAGATATATCTATATATGCAGAGACGAGGAAAAAGGATCATACGGATGGGCGAGGGGAGGTATTTCACGCGCCTATTTTTCACGTCACCGACTTTGGCTGTCGCTGGCTGATATTGGAGTTTGATGGGGGGGGGGGGGGTAAACGCGAACTCTGAATAATTATGCAGCAGAATGGTCGCACCGGTGCCTGAAGTTGGCCATGTACAGCAGGTAACAATAACGCGTGATTGGAGTAACCGGGGAAACCTTTTTTTCCGGGAAATAACTGGGCGATGCAGCTGGAGGGGGAGGAATTGTTATTTTCTTTCCACGCAGTGCTACAGCTTGTTACTCCCTCATCGATTGGATTCGACCGCTGATTCTTACCAATGGTGTACAGTTTCAGCGTCGGAGTAAAGAACATGTATACGGACAGTACTGCTGTCACGTAATCTGCAACTTTAAGAAAATATATTTTTGTTATAAATACATATAGCTACAGGAACCTGAACACAATTTCGGATGATGATAACATTTGCCTTTTAAAAATGACCGATGTAAAAAGTTCAATGGGAAACGAGTTGGTCCAATTTGGGCTATACTTCATAAAAATTCCAACACATCGTGTAACTTGATGGGATCACCCTTGCCTTGTGCTAGAAAAGCAATTGTTTTCTTTCTTTCCCAAAAACATCAGTTAAGTACTCCAGTAATGCTTGAAAATTCCATCAGGGAGTAAAGTAATTTTACACGTGAAACTGAGTTTAAAAGAACCATCAGCCCAACCGATAGTGAAAAAAAAAAGACAAAACCAATAAAAAGAAACTTACACGTGGCTGCAAACCGCGGAATTACAGCCAGCGCACTCCCGTTTGAGCCAATAGGAGGAAAGGAAAAAAAAAAAAAAAAAAAAAAAAAAAAAAAAGGAAAACCGCCGAGTAAAAAGCAAAAAGCCCGCAAGATCCCGCATTATCGAAACGCGCCATCAAAATAACCCCCCGCGTGAAAAAAAACGCTCTCCGGCACTATTGAGTGCACTTTCCCGCAACAGAAAAAAAAAAAAAAAAAAAAAAAAAGATTCTCGCTTCCTCGACGCGTGTAATCCGCGGTACAGGTAGTCTCGTTTTTACACACTTTCACGCGGCGCGTTGGTGGGTATATACAGCCCCGAGACAGAGTCAGTCGTGCTGTATATAAAGGGATATGAGAGGAAACAGCATCGGAGCCGTTGGGAAGAGACCTCGGTACATGCAAGGGAAAAGAAAAGCATAATAATACACGCACCCACACATCAGACAGTCAGGACGGAGGTGCCCGCGTGCGATGAGGATTCTCGAGCGTATACGTGTATTACACCCACCTCCCTTTATAAGTAGGAAGCTGTGCGTGTGTTTTGGGCACGCATCTGATGCTCATTATACCGCACGCCAGGCGTGCGACGTGTGCACAATTATACCCAAAACTATCCCTGAGCTTGCAACGATTTTTTTTTTTTTTTTTTTTTTCCGTACCTTCATCTGGTTGCTTCGAAATTTTTCTTTTTCTTTCCTTCCTTCTTTTTTTGCTAGTGTTATTCATGTAATGTACATACGGACGCAGAGGAGCGAGACGCATCGCGAGTATTGCGAGGGTGAAAATGCGCGCTGGCTTGTACAGACATGCACGTTGTACAACAAAATCCGTCGAGGTGACGGTGCTTCTTCACGGTGTGTTTTTGGATTTCTTTTCGGGAAAGCTCGGGGGGCTCGGGGTATATACCTTATATGCGCGTACACGTCGACCCGAGACACATTTCGGCGAACACGCTGCATTAGGCACACCGAGGTACGAAACTCTGTATCATACATACATGTAAATCGGGATACGTGGGGTAAAAAAAGTTTTTCCCACAAACATCCATACGTACACGTGGGTGTATTTCGATGAAACAAATGGCATTTCCAGGGAATAAAGGACGACTGGAGTGCTATTGTAAAGTTAAGGGGATACATGTACGATACATATAGAGTGCCTCGTGAAATCGTTAAATCGGGAATTTTCTGATAAAGTAAAATATTCAGTGTATACCTACGGTGCTATACGCATGTATATAAATATTTCGTGTACTTCAGCGCGACAGCTCGTTAATTCACCTCCTTTCCCTCTCCTCCCCGTGTCTCGCGCGCGTACGCGACTCGGTCGCGTATACGAATATACAGGTATAGGTGTAGGTGTATATATATTTCATCGCCATGATGTGTATTTTTATTGTTACATTTTTATTTTTTATTTCTTCGTTATAATCTAATTCCACGGTGCACCGCTACTTTTTCAGCAAATCGCGGGTAACTCCCCTTGGCGGCACTGCGCGCTGTCGCTGCGGATCTAAAATACTTGCAGCGAACGGGGTGGAAACCACTTCCACCAATGGCCAGCACGACATGTACCTCAAAAGAAACTTGACAAAAGCCGGCAGGGACACTCGTCGTCAGATTCCATTTTCAAAGCGAAATTCCACTTTTCGGGGTGGACAAACTTATCTCTTGCGTGCCAAACGCGTCTGCACATCCCTATGTACCTATATGTGTATTCGCGTGCACATGGTGTCGGGGCTTATCCTCTGCAGGGCATCGGTATCCCTCTATTAAGGGTAGTGGGCGAGTCGTGCAGATGGTAAAACACCCAAGGCAGAGAACAAAGTAGCTTCGCACGCGATACAGGTGTGTGACCCCCTAATAAAAATCGGTACTGATCCTCTTCGCATCGATCGTTTTTTTTTACACTCAACGCCTGAAAATTCCATAAACTTCTGGTACCTCCTTCCGCCTTTGTAGATACACCGATATAGCTCTCGCGAACGTGCGAGCTTACGTATATAATGTAGGCGTGGGTTATACAACGCAAGAGCGGCGCAGCCTCGCGTTTTGACGGATTTATCGCGAAAGCGTCTCTCCCGCCCTACTCCTCCACCACCGGCTCCCGCGCGGTGATTGTGGCTTTAGAGCGCGGCACTTTTGCAAAGTGCCTGCCCGTTTTGCGAGAAACGGTTTATTGGAAATTTATACATCGGCGCTCCCCGTGTGCGTGTGTACCGGAATAGTGGGCGGTGCTTTTGCGTGACAAATCGTCCGTTGTTTGCGAGAAAAGAGAAAAAAAAAAAAAGAAAAAAAAAAAAAAAAAAAAAAACAATAAATTTTTATATCGATGGCGAGCGTAAACACACTTATACGTAAATCATCCTGTTGCTGGAAACAACACGCGCACTAATTGCTTGTGCAATCATTTTTCATTGATTGTACATATGGCTTCTGGATTTTTCATCAGAGGAAAATGTATAATTGGCTCGTGACGATTAGGTGTATTCATATATATTTCAAGGCAAAAGTACATATTTAATACCTATTCTTAAATGTCTTTGTTTTTATCGTACATTGACGTTAATCTAGGGGGAGTCAGATGTATTTATCGAAGCTCCGAAGCAAAAGCCCTTCGAGTTAAAAACTTGAAGCATCAAACATCTGTTGTACTAGACTCGCGGTTCCTCATGTTAGAGTATAGATAATGTAGTTCCTCGGTAGAGTCAATTCACCGCGTCGTCCCCCGTACACAACATACACCCGGAGGGTCTGGAAGATCCCTCGTCCCGGAGATTGCGGGGCTAATTGACGAGGAGCACCCAACGGCTCGCGCACGCAAGCGCGTAAACACACAAGTGGAAGCACCTACTCGCGCGCGCATCAGTGCTCCCTCCCGCTACAGCCCGGAAGCCGTGTGACTCTCTGCGATGCTTGTTTAGTCCGCGGTCTTGTCGCCCCCACCCCCCCCCCCCTACGTAGTGTCAATCGTACAGGTAATTTGGTGTTGATTTACCAAGGAGCTTTACGAATTCGCTCGGCACTCGCAAGTTAATAACCGCTACCATACAATACCAATACTCGGTTGATACGGGCAAACAAAGCACAGCTCCGATAAAAAGGAAAACCCTTGATATTTACGCAAGGGGCACAACGAGCAGTAGATCATCCCCCGGTCGTAATCGGAAACTCTCCAGAGGTGCTCGTGTGTGTGTGTATATATATAATATATATAATACCGCGCCAACACGGGAGAGACGTGGAGAGCACGAGCAGTATACACAGGTATATATACATATATAAAACCCGGGCGTTGACTCTGCGGCTCTGTTATCTCTGGCGCGTGATCTGCGCTTAAATTAAATCCAAGCGGCCCGTAAAGTTTGCCGCGAGAACAGCTCTCGGCACCCGGTGTATATATATTGTACCATATATGCGGATCAGCTCCGAGATTTCTCTCTCTACCCATATACCATGTAGGTATAGGCATTCGGTATGTGTGCGCACATTATAGGCGTATCATCCCCATTGATTTAATTTATATGGGAACGGCGTGACTTTTGGCCCACATGGGAGGGTTGACGGGCCAGCCTCGATTTTTTCACACTCCCTTTGTTGTATCGTTGCCGAGTGTCATCAAAGTTAATTTTTATCATATTAACTAGGTCGACGATCACTTGCTTTTTTGCCTTTTAAATAAAATAAATGGCTGTATTGCCATGCTTTTACATTCCACTATCTGTAGTTCATTTATTTTAAAAGTTAATTTTTGCCTATGCACGCCGTGCAGCTAAAGTTACGTGCAATGTATCATGTACGTGTCCAAGGTCGGTGCGTCGAAGACGCAATAAACTCCGACAGCTATAATATATACATACATCCATAATTAAGGACATTCCAGCATCAGCCGAGCTCTGGAGGCTCCGGCCCATCGGTTGCACACATGTATACGTTATATACTATGTAGCAACCGCCAAACTTTGCAAGCCCTCCACCACCACCCGCCGTAGCTTAATCATTTACACACACTCGTCAAACTTGGGTGAACTCCCCAAAGCGCATTAGCACCATCAGCAGTTTCGGCTCTTGTAACGATAACGCCCTTCCCGCAAACTTCTTTCTCCACTTTTGCGTGCCCTCCGTATAAATACGTATACATACGTACATGTGTACACACGGAGGGGGGGGGGGGGCAGAAAAGCGAATGTAAAGTGAAACCAACGCCTACATTACGTGGCTCGTTTTCACGGGGCGCAGGTACGCGGCGCCAATTGTATTATAATATTAACTCTATAATCTTGTTTCCACCGCTTCTGATGCTGCTGTGCGTTTTATTGCTCGCGAGTTTGCAAGTAATTTCATAAGCTGATAATTTTGCTTGGCGTTTAATGAATAACATGTACGAGATAACGAGGAACAACTTTACGGGAAGGACTGCGCTAACTGGAACTCATCCAATGTTACAATTTACTTTTCGTTGTTCATTAAATTGTTTTTAATGATTATTTTTGTATCTTTTTTCATTTTTCAGTTGTAAGAATTAAATATCACATGCTGTCAATTATAGGATAGACCACGAGCCCTTGGCCGATTAAACAAATACACAGTTATCGATTGCAATTATTATTATTACTGTTGTTACAAATATATTTACAAACGCTCTCGTAAAGCCCAACACCCAAATGACATGGGGGGGGGGAGGGAGGAAGTAATGTTACGATTCGCAGCGTGACAAAGTCCCGAAGACTCGTAAATACGGTATGCCCACTCTCGCAAGACCGAAACTGTTCGCCCGCGGCTCTTATATGTTCGATCCAAAACCCGCGGAACCGCGCCAAATCTCCCGCGGGAGTTGAGCACACATGTACATATATATGGCGAAGTTACAAATCCACGCAGCCGAAACTCCACCCGGGCATTCATCCTCTCGCAAGAGAAAGCCCCCCCCTCCTACTCCTCCCGATTTTCTTGTGCAAAGCTACCTCCTACTTTCGGGATGTACGGATGTATAGTGTACTCCACCGGTGAAGGATGGGGCAAAGGAGAGCAACCCGGCTGCCGGAAAGTCTCTGCACCCACACACCTTTCCCGCGTCTCGGGGAAACGGGGGTACAAAAAGAGAAAAAAAAAGCCAGGAGCATTATCGCTTCTTTCCCTCTAGGCTCGGCTACGAATCGATTTTCTCCGCGGGTTTTATTTGCATCGCGCGAGGAGGTATATTATACGTACTACGCCCGCCTGTCTACCCCACCGAGCGCCTCGGAATTTCGGACACCTGTCGTTCTCCTCCTCCATGTGGGAGCGGCTGCCTTTTGGCCTTTGCTCCCTGAAATTTACATGTCTTTCATTTCAAATTGAAATCGCTGGTCCGACGGTAAAATTTGAGCACTTACCGGTTGCTACGAGCGTTGCGTCTGGCTGGAAATAACATTGCCGGTGTGCGTTGGATCACGTATCCGTGTTTAACACTTGCTTTTCCTTGCGAGTGTTGCGTTCGCCGATTTTTCCAAGTACAATTCAAGTACATAGGCATGCCTATCTGCTTTCGAAGTCTCGGGGGAGAAAGAGGCTTATACAAGCTTAAGCGAATTAATACGAGTTTTCCTTTCTGGGGTAAGCACGGCTTAAGATCCTTAACTCGAGAGAACAATGCACCGCGGCAAAGTTATTGAAAATACTTTTGTTAAAAAGAAAAAGGAGAAAATTTGTAACGCCCCTTAGCACGTATATATATATTTATACACACCGTCGCGAATTTAGATCGCAAATGTATGCATAGGTACACGTGGCGTTAATTAGCGTGAATGTACATTAATTATTGATTTCGCGGGTTGGATGGTTTGAAATTTAAATTACGCCCAACGGAATATAAATAATAAATATAACAAAGGGAGGGCGTCGCGTATACGTGTGTATTTATAATGTATCGTGTGTGTATGTATAAGTAAACGAAGTGATTTACAGGAAATTGAATGGAAGTGTGAAGAGATAACACTTTTTGCGACTCTTTTCACGCGAATCTCGTACCGAGATTCATTAACCCAGTTTTTCCGGGTCTGATTTAATGCCGCGACTTTTCGATCTGCCTCCCATCGGCGGACCTGTTTTTTCGACGCGACGCGAGACGATGAAATTTAAATTAACCGCCGCTTGCAAACGTCCCCCCTTTTTGTACCATCCCCTCCTGCGGCCCGATCATGCAAATCAGTACGGCAAAGCACCTAAGAAAGAGACAGAATACACCACTTTCGCGAGCAAATTTTCGCAAAGAAAGTATCCTCCCCCATCGGTTTCGAATTAAAAGCACACCCCACGCTGACGCGTACCCATGTGCACGCGAACGAGCTTGAGCTGCATGCACGCGCCGACGCGCGAGAGGAGCTCGCAGGGCGGTGATCCATTTTATTTATATTTATAACCGGGGCGCTTGTCGTGCCGCAAATCAGGCCGCGAGAGGGTGGAGGGGGAAAAAAAAAAGCTCGGCTGTCGTGGAGTATCAGCTCCCCTCGAGCGACAAAAGGAGGCCCGCGTCGAGCGCACAATGGCTGCTAAACAGCTTGGAAGAAAAAAAAAAAAAAAAAAAAAAAAGGCAACAAACTTTCCTGTACACGAAACGAGGGAGAGCTCCGTGTGTGTATACACAGCTTATCCGGAGTAAGTAAGTGCAGTTTGGCTCTGCGCGCTCAGCACCGAGTGAATAAAGGCCGGCTGCGTGCTCGAGCAAAACTGTTGTAACGCGGGGGGGCGTTATTTCACCTCCGCGTCGCTGCTACGTGTATTACGTGTGTGGGGAAAAAAAAAAAATATATATCGACGCTCCGCTCCGTGCATATTAATATACGTGCGCGCACGGCAACCGCGTGTATCACCGTATGTTGTATATGCAAGGCAAGGTGTGCACGTATGTGTGCTGTCGTCTCGTGCCGCATCGAGATTCCGGGGCTCCGTTGTTTTCTTTCTCCTGCACGTGAACGTACGTATGGAATATACGTCGCGGGTGGGCCCTTTTTTTCCGAGTTCTCGGGGAGTGTGTAACACATCGTACCGAGCGTGTAATGTACGAATATGTACAACGGCTGCGGTATACATAAGTTGAAATGTATGCCACCCGAGAAATTCATGAGGCTCGAGTCGTCGTCGACTAGTGGTGGGTGGCCACAAGTAAAAAGTAACGGCGCTGGAACAATCGTCCTGCGGGACTCGGCATTCCCAACTCGTTCTCGTTGGGGAGTGGCGTGTACGTATAGGTACACACCCCTTGCATCGTTTGTAAAAGGTGCTCGAGGTTCCACGCGATCGAGATACGCGGGGCTCTTGAATGGATGGCTTTTTTTTTCGGTAACGGGGGATGATTAAAATCCACCCCCCCCCTTCGAGTCGCGTTGAACGTAAATACTGTAACGAGCGAAATAAATCATGATTGCGTGCGAGTACGTATTACATGACTTTGGTGCGTGAGACTTTGGCTTGGAGAGCGAGATGTTGTTTAATTTGTGAAATGGAAAATAAAAAAAAAAAAATAAAAAAACAAAACTCAACGTCAGGTTGATCCCTTCACCTTTGCCGACGTTAATCACCCGGTGATTGAACGCCCGCGTGTACAACAGTAATGATTATCAACGCGACGTCGCGAGACTCATTTTAATTATCATCAAAAGCATCGAGTGAGCGAGTGTATATTGGGTAATAATCATTTTGTGTGTGTACAGTTGAGCTCGCAATTTCTCGTGTGTTTATACGTGTTTAACCCGAGCACGTTGGCCAAAGCCGTGGCGAGTGACTGCGTCGATGTAGCGAAATCTGATGCATCAGTAGTAAGGATCAAGCGTCGGTCAGACGGACGGTGAGCGGGTATACTTGCTCATCGGTAATATGGCACCATAGGACGCCGAAGCCTCGAGCTGCTGAGCTTGATTGAATTTCTGCGTTTGATGGCCCGGTATGAATTTGATGATTAAACGATGACTCTGAATGTAAAATTTGTTTGCTCTCCTATATACGCGTGTATTTATTTTTAAGCACGATCAAAGCATGTTGTTGCGTTAAAAATGTCAAATTTGTTTGATAGATCAAGCGAAATCATGGTAAAATTTATAGCTCTCCAAGAATCATCGTTCTTCGTTAATACAGCGGTGATTATACGGTAATGCGAGCATCGTGCGTCATCATCATTATCATAATAATCAAAAGTAGCTCGTGAATATCATACATTATCCGTCAAAACAGTCCATTATTACCATTCCCGAGCCGGTGGACACTCGCACGCGTGTATATAATATACGCACGCAAGGTCAAGAGAGAGAGCTCTCGTGTGCTTGGCGGGCAGGCCGCAAGTGACCAATTTGGCTAACAGCGTAATTCGTCGACTTGTAATAGTTAATATCCCATCAAGGTGTTGACCTACAATTGCGGCCGTGTCGGTTTTGCTGATGTATATGCATCAATTCTGATGCGGTCGAGCTGTTTGCTGTATATGCCCAGAAATCTCCATACGTATACTCGGTGTCATATTGCCGTTTCGGAATATTTATTGCCGAACGATCAGGCACTGGTTCCCTTTTGGAAGCCGATCGCCAGGGTTTGCTATGACACGGTAAAAAAAAATCGTTCAAACGTCCGATTGAAAGCGAAATAATGAAACGGCTCTCACCTGCACACACAGTGTTCACGTTTTCGTAATTTCACATCGTGATATCTGAAATCCACGTAATAATTATCACTTACTCCAGTGGCCTAAACTAATTGAATCAACAGTCGTATGATCCGTCGCATCAAAGTAACACACCGATGCACGCTGCATGAGACAGTTGCAATTACAATAAATTAACGTACAGCCGTAACGTTGGGTAAAAAAAAAAAAATCATCGAGGAATTGAAAATTACTTCGAGCCGACGCGTTTAACGCCATTAACGTTTCAACCGTAAAATACGTGCTTTCTCCGAGTCGTGTACCATAATTGAAACGTGCGGTAGTATTATTTCACGAGTCAAAATGATCATCCAACCAAATGTCGCGCTCGGCGGTTTCCACCGGCTATATTTCACCGCACACGTGCATGAATATTTATACCACGAGTCCCCTACTCGCTAATAAAAAAAGGCTTCCAAATGCAATTGCAAATGCATACACATATATATGTCCCGAGTCGATTGCGCGGCTAAGCGCCCATGCGTCAAAATGCGATATAATCATCCAATAGCTCTCGCTGGCAACGTGTACACACGCGTCCGTCATTTTCGTGTGTGCACAGTATATACACTGCGATCCGTTCAGTGGGTAGGTGGTGCACCTCTTCTCCCGTAGTGGGGGAGTAGCTGTTGCAAAGCAAATGCCGAGCACGTGCTGCGATCGAACTGAAAGCTCGGCGCATACAGAGCGTTACTCCTTCCCATGCACCCACACGCTCGACCCACTGAATTTTTCGCGGCTCCCGTGTGTCTGTCGTCGATAAGACGAAAGGGAGAGGATGTTTTGATGACGCGTTGACTCTCGGTATCGCGGTTGATGCACCACCGCTGCTGGCACTCGTCCTGTAATTGCTGCCCTCCGAAAAGTTCCCAACATTACCAAAATTCCATTCAACGGAGAAAAAAATGCGAATAAGGACTCCAAAAGATCGTGTGCACTCACCACGCGCAGGTGGATCGGGAATTCGCGGCCGACTTTCCCTGGCATTCCAAAAGCAGCTCTTTCTTTGGCGCGCAAGCGTTTTCGCTCCGCCCGTGGATGCCTTGGACGAAAAAAAAAAAAAAAAAAAAAAAAATGAAAATGAAAATCGAAAGAGCTCGCCAAAGTGGTTTACGGGGTGTGGTCCTCGGAACCACTAGAGCAGCTTTTTTTCATCTTCCCCCCCCCGCCCGCAATGGGGGTATAGTACACCCACGCCCTGGGAAAAAGCTCATCATCTCCTTTCGCGCGTTTAATTCACCGTGAAGCCGCACGCCTCCCAGCGAAACATGCCCCCCTCGACGTATAAGCATATAATGTACATATTCACTCGACGCTCGTATATGAAACGAGAGACTCTGGCACGTTGTACGTATATACATGTAAATCACGGTATTATCAGGATCTGGCACATAGCCAGTAGGGCTCGCGTAATCACGGCAAAAATTCACAGTTTGCCGGGCAAAAAGCTTTTTTCCTCCCCGCTAAAGCCCATACACGCCCCCCCCCTTCTTTATATCGCCCGCAGCCCTGCTCTGGTATGCTTATCGTATACGCCGCGCGCGCACTTACATAATGCATCAACTGCGTGGCCTTTGCGGGCGGAAATTCATTAGGTGCCTGATGGAATACCCCCTCGAAACTCGATGAACCGTCGGGGCTACGACGGACAGACGTGAGCCGAGAAAATTAAAACAACAAAAGGAGGATCACCATATAATATGCACTTGGATCAATCAATCAAATGCACATTAAAAATTCACTCCTGCTTGTGTCATACAGAACAACTCCAGAGAGAGCGGACGAAATGCCAGATAAACTAAATTAAATTGCCAAGCGTATAGGGCCATTGTGTAGGCATCCACTTGCAAGTACATGACTACATGAGTGTAGCTGTATACTTTTTACAAAGTGAAAATTTCAACAATTTCAATTTCAACATAGCTGCATGTATTATTAGCACTCGCGTCTTTCGACATATAATATCCGTGTATAGCTTAAATATTTCAAAGTGGACAATTTTAGTATCGCCATTGCCCGATGGTTGAACGCATCAGTCGTTCCCGCGAGGATCGAGAAAATCAGTCAAAATATTCCATCGCGAGTGAAATGATGTACAGCCCCGCGTTATTATTATCGCCTGCATCGTTCTCCAGTCGAAATTATAATCGCTTCAAATCTTTAACATCAGCCAACGAGTGGGATGTAAAAAGGCACCGAGATCGTTTAGAGGGCCACCAAGAGAGCCGATAATTCACGAAATAATGGAACGCCCTCGCACGCTTCCTTTTTTTTTTACCCCCGACCAGGCCCTAATAATTAATGCTCGCGCCGGGATCGAGCGGTGCTGAATATTCAGGGGACATTTTAAAACGAGTCGCGAAAGTTGAGCCGAAGGGCCCATACTCGGTTATACGTACGCGGCGGAGCACGGCTCGAGGAGGCTTTTCCGAACTCGATATCGGGAAGCCCTTCTCTCGGGGGCGCGTGTATAAATAATTTACAAGAGCCGGCAGTAAGTACCACTACGAGCACCCCCATGTAATTGCCGCTAGTCTCCGTTATTGTTCATTTTGTTCCGCTGCAACGAGCCCTCGAGTTTGTAGCTGATATACGAGAGCAAAGGATACAAAAAAAAAGAGAACCCTCTCTCTCGGCTGAACGCGTTAGGTAAGAACTTTTTTTTTTTTCTTCTTTCCTTCTTCCGAGCCTCCCTTGCACAATTTCCCGGGGCGGCTTTTTCGTGCTACTCGGCCCTAAAGGGGATATTCATAATAGCAGTCCCTCGCTCCCCTCCGCGGGTTACACGCAATTACAATTTAAAGATCGTATCGGCGATTGACCTCCTTGCGACCCCGGCCCTTTCAACTTCTTCTCCCTACCGCCCGACTGTACGTGCGAGTAGGTACGTATATACGCGTGTTTTTATGTGTTATACGTAGAGAAATGTATATCGAACGGGTGAATTGGGATTATCCGTTTAAGGAAAAACCGGGCAAAAGCTTGTTGCCTTTGTTCTTCCATCGATCTCGTGGTGCGAGAGTTTGACGATTATTATCCCAACAAATTTCGAGGGACAACGTACAGAGTGCGGGCTGCTACAGTAAATAAATCATGGGTATGTGTGCACATTTTTGTCAGCGTCGTGAATAAATCAACACTGCGTGTGTTGAAAAAATCAACAAGGTTGTCCCCCCCTCGCTCATGTCGCTGATAATAATTCAACGCGCGTACATACTACCTCCGCGGAGATATAATGGCACAAATGTCTCGCAGCAGCTTTTTGACTCGAGACGCAAACATATACCCTTTGTTGCGGTATTTCTCGTGTATTTTGTATACATTGTATACGTAAAGGTGTGTTTATGGGTGACTCGTTCCGAGAAGGAGATGCCGATGACGATTCCTCGGATTTTCGTAAGAAAAGTTGTTTAATAACCGTACACGCAACCGCGGAGTGCCGTATTATTCGTATTGTGCCACAAAAGGGAGGGAGGAGAAAAAAAAGAAAGGATTTCGTGCACGCGCGAATGAAGTTGAAAAGGAGGTCTATATATATACCGTATATACCCACGTAACGCGTATCGCGTCTTTGATCTTGAAGCCTGCCAGAGCTTGCGCAAGGGTTGCGTGCGATATACACGGGGTAGAAATAAGTCAACACCTCCATTGTGTGTGTGCGTACAATATAGGGTTATGGTATGCGCTCTGCACATATTTGTACGGCATAAGCGCACTCGAATGGCACAACATGTATACAATACAACGGAGGGAGAGGATGTGTTGATCCACCTACTTTGCTTCCTTGCAACTCGACACACAACAGCGACAAATAATGTGGGTTATTTGTGTGTATACACGCTCGCGGAGGAGAAACGGAGCCCGGCCTCGATACACTTTCCTTAGAGCATTTCACGCAGTTTCCATACCCGTACAATGCACTGTACAATATTTTGCGCTCCTATACGTATATGGGATTAAACTAGACTCCGTAACGCCGAGCGATATACATATCGGCGTCACGCGCGTGGCTTTCGTGTTGCTTTTCTCGAGGTGAAATTGTTTCAGTAGGTATCGTAAATTCTGTAGGTACGTAGATGCGTGCTGTACCTATGCAGTTTTTCTTTCCCTCCAATTGCAAAGAATTAAACGGCATTACCGTGTTTTACGGGGGTAATGCAATATAATTCCAACGTCGCAAATAACGGGATAACGTCATCGGTACACTGCGGGGTATATGACCGATGGTGTATTTTTCGAAACGGCGCTCGGCTGTTCTCGTAAATCCTACCGTTACAGTTACAAATCGTCCATTGCCCCGGGTCATCCTAACCGCGCGCACAAACCGGGCCATTTCGGATAATTTTCGCATTACCGTTTGATTTTCAATCGAGTAACGGATATCCGATGCCGGTGAAAATTATTTATTCGACGAAAAATCGTAAATCCAGCCGCGCGCGAGACGAACGACCCTTTGAAAGAACTGTAGACGTCAAACTTTGGATCAAAGGGAGGAAAAATGAAAAGTTTCGGCACCCGATTGTTCCGTGGGTGCTGCGAGTGAAACTCGATTCCGAAGCTCAAGGACGCGTCAGGGCGTGCAACTCGCTCGTCGTCCACTTGCACTCTGTGTATATAGGACACAGCCGTGGGGATGACTCCAGTTCTTCTATATATCTTCTTTCTATCGCGCAGTTGTACGTACGAAAAGAGCCGAGGCGTCGGGAACTCGAGATAAGTTAATTACTCCGGAAATCACGCGGGAGAACGAGAAACTTTGATAGTACTGCTATACACACGCTCACCCCCGCAGTTTCGTAACTCGAGAGGATATTCTTGGCTCACTTTTCGTTGTTTTTTTCATTTTTGATATTTCTCATTTGTTATCCCATTGAATTGAAAGCTGCGCTTCGTTTTGTATTCCATGAATATTGTGTTGTACCCGCTAGTGTCGATACTGAGCTTGCAGTTATTTTTGCCGAACGCGTTTCAAAATTAATTTGAAACATTCCGTAGCTCGGTCCATTTTAATATTACACGAAGGATATTGTAACGATCGTCCGTATCGCGGGTATACTTTGAAAATATCGAGATCCAACTCAGTGCATCGCCGAGGGTATATTATAAGTATGAAAATTAATGAGATTTCAAATTTTATCGGAATGTACATTCGCACCCACTTGTGAATTCCACACCTTTTTCCCGTCTCGTGGGGATACGAAATTGGATTTTGAATCAATTAAACGGCGATGATGAAAAAAAAAAAAAATAATAAAATAAAATAAAATAAAACGTCACAAAATCGTACGAACGTTTTCTCCTCACCGAAACGCAAATTGGTGGAAGGAGAATTTCAAATAACCGGCAATCACCTACCCCTCGTCCCTCCCCGGCCACTAGCCCACCTGTGTATTATAAATGAAGGCACTCAAAAGGTCTGATAACCGAATAATTTTGAAACGCAAACGCATATATACCTCTCCCCCCTCAACTAGTCGTCATTTATACAATCCGAACGGTAACTGTACTTTGATTATTCAATCCAGTATTTCCTTCGTTCGAGAGCACGAAAAACAAACAAAACTCGGCTCTAATTTATACATACGTGTCTATATACGGGCAAAAACAATGGAATTACCGAGTAGAGTGCCAATTGCGCTTATTCCGCGATTAGCAAAACCAACTGCGGGGGTTAAGTATACATAGGGTCTTTGTGCACAGCCAAAAACGTCGAGATGCAAAAACTCACAACATCCCCGACGCAAGAGGGGAGACGACGAACATGAGCAAATTCCAGCCAATCGCGCGCTCTTCCCTCGATGCTGGCATTATTTACGGGTGTAGGTATATATAGGTGTTTCGCGCTAGCGACTGCACGGGGAAGCCAAAAGTAGGTTTTTCTCCTCTCGCGAGTTATACATACAACGCGCGCGGAGCGAGGCGGAAACATAATGAGCTGTGTTTTTTTTTTTTTGTTATTTTCCACTCGGATCGATGCCGTCGTCGGGGAAAGCGCGCCCGGCCAATTTGAAAGGGCCACCCTTCCGTGCTAACGAGCGACAAATCGCTGTGCGCCGTGATTATTAAATTTTGCACACGCGCAACCTTTTCCCGCTGTATGTTTTTCGCCCAACCATAATATTTTGAAATACGTGTTGTATAATGGAAATTGAATATTTACCGTTGATTCTCTGCTTTGGGTTGCTGCACAGTGTACATCATACTTCACTGCTCGAAGCAAAAGTCGCGTGAACAAAAGTTCACTCGCACCGGGCAATTCGTTCACCCTGTAAATACATACGAGAGTATAGCCTATATGTAACCATGCAGTATATAGGTTCGGCGTAGGCACGAACAAGCGACGTAAGCTTAACACCCCCGACACGGCGCGACACGACATCGCTCAATTACGCCCGCCAAAAGGCTCCGCTTCTCCCGCTTGTAATAATACCTATACATGTACGACATAAGTACGTCGAGAGTTGCTGCATTGCACACCCAACTATGTACTGTTTTACGTACCCCCGACTCTCTCGCGCAAAGTTTTCCTCCCCCTCCCTCCTCTTCCTACAAGTAGGTTTATATAATACATGTACACACCACGAGCCCGAGTATATTTATACGTGGTGGATCGACTCGAGGACGTCGCGCGTGCAGCACCTGACCCATGCCACCTGTACCGGTATGTGGGGGTAACGATGTCAGTTTCAGGACAACGGTAATAGTTATACCAGCGCTATACATACATAGAATTATATATAGGTGCGGCGAATGTATATACCTATAGGTATATAATATAAGAAAGTAGTACGTGAGAGAAAGAGATATGGGAAAGGTGAGGGGGAGGAGGTGGGGTAAGTTGCACGTAATGGAGCGACGAAAATTGACTAAATATAGACACCGACAGACGCCCGACACGCTCGTGCTGTTTTAACGAGAAGCCGATAAAATACATCGGTATCTTTATATATGTAGTTATGTCCATTTTTGGTCCCTCTTTTACGTGTACTTCTCGTACAGCATGAACATTCCTCGGGAGATGTGCAAATTTAATAAAATATTTTTAGAACGGCTCAAGGATACTTGATGATGCTGAAATTTTTCGTAATGTATTACCAGTGACAGTGAATTATGTTTTTTTTTTTTTTTTTTTTTTTTTTTACAACCCCCTATGTACGTGAGATTCAAATGAAACGGCAATTCGTAAGTACAATAAGTGGGATGAGTTTATATACTTGGTGGCATATTCATACACCAATTAAATCTGGTTGCCGATTAATTAGAGATATTTGTTTTTAACCCCTTCATCGCTACGTATCGGTAATATCATAAGAAAGGGACTACGAGAAAGCAAATAATTTTATCTTTAGTCCAACGTGATATAGGTAGGTATTACAATTTTTTTTTCAATTCTGCTGGAAGTTTTAGAAGCAGAGAAAGCGAAAAGATATTTTGACACAGTTACAATTGCTGCATAATCATTGTCAATTTTGTTGAAAGAATTCGTGGATTTCGTGCTTCGCGCCGAACAAATTGATATCCGTACTAGTGTGCATGTACGTACACCCTCGTTTCGCTGGAAAAAAAATGTAAAACAAAAGTAGCCAACACGGAAAATCGCGAAAAAATGGCCAGAAAATACGAGACTGGTCGAGAAGAATAGGGAGAAGAGAAAAATTGGAGCGCAGCAAATAATCAAGGGAAAAAAGTGAGAAAACCGATCCCACGCCGATCTCGGAGACCCAACGCTGCACGGGCCGTCGAAATTCAAAAATCGTTTTTATAGTCTGATCCCCGTGAAAATAGCCCACGGATCGATCAATATTAGCCCGAGCCCCTTTAATCCCCGACCTCTGCAGAGCCCGCGCTCGTCTTTCTCTTTTTCAACGTCAGTTCCGATGATCGGGCTCACCAAGGATTACAGCCAGCAGTCGATACCCGCATCTGTTCCACACGAGCCGCGTACACGGACCCGCTCCCGCTTCGGGGATTATCATTGCTTATTAACGAGGCTTCCGGTGAAATTTTCATGCAGCTCTCGCAGTTGAGCTTTCGTTTAAAACAAAAAAAAAGCGCCCCCGATCTCCGGAATATTCGAGGACTCCCTGCACTGTCACCTTTTTTTGCGAAGGAACTTGCGGTTATTCGGAGCTGAAATTATATCGGGCACGAGCGGTCAGGTGTGTTTTAACATGTAGGTATGTTTTTCTCGACCGATTCGAGGCGGGATGTAGACTCCCAAATGAAGTATAGGAAAACTGTGTGATATACGGCGCACATACTCTATATACATCCCGATCGTCTGTCTCAAAGAGCAAAGTTTAAGAAGCTCACCATCCACCTCCTGCTGTAGACGAACGCCTTCTTTAAATTAATGACCCAACTCTTGCTCAAACTTTCTGGAAAAGAAGCTATAGTTGTTGCGATGCTCGATTGGTTTTCCATTCGTATCTGTGCAGCGAGAAACTGCATATTAAGAGAAAACAAACGTAAGTAGATGAGAGGGTTGAGCGGAAATCGTGATTTTTGAGTCACCGAAATCACATTTGTACGATATGTATGAAAAAAAAAAAAAAAACACGTACCAACTGCTGCATTATATGCACAGGTGGCCCGATTTTTATTATTTGTATCCTGAATCTTCGGTGTAGGAGGAGGAGGAAGACCAAGTTTTGATTGGGTCCCAGGGCTGGCGGCGCAAAAAATCCAGGCGCGTCCGGGAAATATTTATCAAGCCACTCCCTGCGAGAATATACATATATACCATATTCGTCGCGTTATTTATGCAGAGCCCAAGGGCGGCCGACATTTTTCAATCGGGTTTCGTGAGACGAATAATACGCGAAAAAACAATGGGTACACGACGCGCATACAGGTATACGGGGGAGGGGCTGTGACGAGAGGGCGTGTAGAGATGCGGTGGCAATCAAAGGATAATCGAATCAAATTTGCAGCCCCCGCACGGTCGGCGTCGTAAATTGCACTCGACTCGGGCTTCCTATCTCGGCTGCAATACGTTACAGACCATTCGGTCTTTTCACCGCCAAAGCACATTTCCCGTCTCGTCCCCGCGACGGTATATTTCGCAATTTAAGACGTCCCCGATTGACAATATTTTCGGTGGGCCATTTGGCCCTCTTTTTCCTCTTTTCCTTTCCTACGCGACTCAAATTACTTTCTTGGCTTCAGAGGAGCTTTGATACTCTTTGTTGGGTGGCAATCTCTTCCGTACGAATAATTTCCATCCATCGGAGGAGAAGGAGAAATTCATTTGGACCCTTTTTCTACAGTTGTGGGTCTCTCGCACTTGAAATCGTTTGTTACCAAGTACACACCACGTATACGTATACCGAGATGGTGATTTATGATAATGTTCGATTTGCGCGTGTTCAGCTTGCGTTTACGGCAGAACTTTGTTGTTGTTGTTGTTGTTGCATCTGATTAGAACGGCAACAAAGTTTCCAACAAGTTCCGATGCCAGCGCAATCACCACCAGCAAATTATACATTTTACCGATTCTCAAGATTGTTGATCCAACCGACAAAAACCTACCGATTATCTGTGAGATGGACAAAAAATCGCTTACTTTGCGTATACACCTCGTAAACACCAAGAGCTATTTCAAAACTCCATTCGCCTCGTCGAGCATATATTATACAGACTATATAATGTACGTATATACTCCTTGACGGCGCATCAATCAATCCCGTATGAATTCACGCCTCGAGGGCAATCTTTCACTTGGCTCGATGTGTATGTTCACCGAGGCTCCTCTCTCGTGGCCCGTACAACGTTCAGTCGGTCGACCCGTGACCACCATGACGCCCGGTAAGGACGGCCGGGTGATGCTTCTCGCGCTGGTCCAAGCCTCGGCGGAGCTTGCTGGTCCAACGGCGAGCCGGCGATCGGTTATCTCAAGGCGGTGCAGCTACCGCAAGTACAACGTCGACGCCGTCGAGCGGGAATACAGGGCGAAGGTCGAGCCGCGGGCCGATTGGCCAAGGGCGAGGAGCCGAGTCGACGGGATGCGACGCCGGTACAGGAGGGAGGTCAAGTTTTGGGATCGTTACCTCGGACGCGCGGAGCAACGCTTCACGGGGGAGGGCCACCTCGACTTTTACCTGTGGTACCTGGAGGACGTTGACGAGGACCACGAGGCGGATGCTCCGACGGGGGAGGAAAGACAACGAGCAGAGGACGGGGTAAAGTTGTCACTCCATTCGGAGTGATGATTCATGTGCACACCGGCAAACATTGGGTGATGTGACGGATATTTTTCTTTACGCGCGAGGCGATGCGCGATGTGGTTCGTTTATATACACCGCAAGCACATGTGTTATACATACACGCGATTTTGACTCTCCGTTCACTGAGCAATCCAATTCTTTGAATCAAAGAAAATTTCTTTACCCTCATTCCGTTGAATATTTTCTTTTAATTGAAACAAATTTAGTCGATCCAAAAAAAACATTTCGTACAACTAAATGAGAAATTCGTAATTAAAAAAAAGAAAATTTTAATTTAATAAAATATTATTTTCAATTGACTTGTATTTTTTTACTCGTAAGAAAATATTTAACCGGAATGAGGGTAAAGAAATTTTCTTTGATTCAAAGAATTGGGTTGCTCAGTGTTTCATCTTCTTTGGCACCCCTTTTCATGTACCCGTCAGTTCGATCGGCTTTGGTCCATTTTTCGAGCTCCGTTCGACGCGAATGAGGGCTGTTCCGTACACGTTGTTTGAAGGGCTGAGCGCCAGGCATTTTCGTGATAAATCGATGATCGGCAGCGATAAACCCAACATCCCATTATCCTTAACACTGAGTTAAAATTCTTCGTTCCGATCAAAGGTCGAATAAATTTAATTGTTGTTCTCATCGCAGTCGATACCGTATGATTAAACTTGTAAAAAATAACTGTAAAACATAGCGATTTACCGAGCGGTCACGATGACGAAATAAACTAATACGTGGAATCACGAGTGGTATAAATCCCATATCGGTGTAAGTGTACGCACGGGGCAATAATAATCTCACGAATGTCAGTGAAGTGTAGCATTGGATGTAAATCGCTAAATGGGCCTCTCGAATGCATGGAGATGATGAAAGGGAGTCGCTTGTCTTATCGGCGCGTGGCCTAGTTGCGCGGAAATGCAGTTGGTAAATCTTTCTTTTCTCCTTTGCCATCGGCGAAACTCCACAATCGTGTATAGCAGCTTCGCTATGCGCAACGTCGAGTGGCACAACGTATGCATATATACCTGCAGTGTGTGTGTATATACGTACACACACAAAAAGCGATGGCGGAAGCGGGGCAGCTTTTGTCTCGTCTTTTCTTTTCACGCTTTGTTGCTAGGATCTGTCTTTGTCCCCCTTTTTGCTTTCCAAGCCCCCCTACAATGGACGTCGTTGGTTTGGTCGCTGTATATATATGGCACGGCTACACCAACGTGCGTAGATTACTATATATATGTGTGTGTACACGTGTCGAGTTTCGCTTAATGATGCATGATCGGAGGAGGGGGCATAATTGAACAAACGACGAGCCCACTCGACACGATTTTTTTACTTACTACTTGGTGCGACTCGCAACGAGCGCGTATTCGTGTTTTAATCGTGCATGGCTTGGGACAAAAGTTTTTCTCTGGTAAAACGATTAACGGGGAATGGAAAATTTTGTTGAAAAGTACTCGTGCACCTACGCATTGTTATAAAATTATTTTCGTATCGAGAAATTCCGAGCGTTAAATTTATACCGCAGTGTACAAATTATGATGAATTTTCGCCCTCCTGAGCTCGCAAGACTAGCATTTTTCATGAAATAGTTTGCACGTCCACTACTTGGGTAAACGAGGCCGATGACAATTTTCAACGTATAGTATGGGTGTACCGCCTGAAAACTACAGCCCGTATAAATATATATGCACTCGGTTTCTTTTGGTGTCAAATCGGTAAAAAATCGACTTCCCCAAGCGATCCGCGGGTGTGCAGTTGTTTCACCTCCGCGCGGGAAAATTCGATTTAAGTTTCCTTGGCGCGCGGCTTAACGAGCTCGAATACACACAACCCCCCCACAGCCCCTGTCTCGCGGCGAATCGAACAAAGTTATTCGATCTGCCACATACACCCCTGTACCTCTGTACACGAGAGCGTAAAAAATCCCCTGGTAATTAAACCCCACCCAGCTATCCCTTTTTTCCTTGTGTGTGTGTGTACACGTTCAGCCGCGCGGGAGAGGGATCGTTTCCAACGTTGGATTCGGCAACCGCGAGAGCCATTTTTCCCGCCCCATCGAGCATATATTTGTTCCGTATAATTTTACTTCCCGTTGTTTCCGGCCATACCAATAAAAGCTAAGCAATACGTGGGGGAACCGATCGAACGTGGTCGCGCGACAATCCAATCGACGTACCTCCCCCTATCACGGTTGTAAGCGCCTAGAAACACACGATACCTGACACGCGTGACTCGTCAAACGCATCCGTTTTTGGGGAGGGAGGGAATCATCCGCGTGTATATGGCGCAATAAGTGAAATTCATCGTCGCAATATGTACACGTGCCGTGCAGCCGTCACCGCCCCGGTGTCCAGGCCGTCGAGCAGCTTTTTGCGATTAAAAGTGCACGTTTGTCCGGGCGTCCCTCATCCCGTGACGGATGGCTGTCGGACGCCTCGGTGGCATCGATATTTAACCCGCTGTGAATAAAACAGGGGCCAAAGGGAGGAAAAACCGTACGTGTGCGGTTGAAAGTTTTAGCGCCGGGTATTTTTCAGTCGGCGGATGGGTGAAAAAACGAGTTTCGCTCAATCACCCCACTGTGTATAATATGCATTTATGCATGAGCTTGCGGCCCTCCAAGTGACTAACAAGTAAAGCGCCAACGGCAATACCAGCTCGTTTTCCTCTATATATTATAACAGCAGGTCACACAAGTCGACCTATGCCATCCAATGCGTCTGCAGTTATGGGAGCTCGTAAATTCTCTCCGCGGATATAGCCACTGTGTGGTTCATGTATGGGTTGTACGTGGGTGGTACGCTTTTGTTGACTGAAATTCGAAAGAATGGCAGAGTTTAAAAAAAAAAAAAAAAAAAAAAAAAACCCAGTGTTTTCCAATTATATTAATTTATGTTGACGCGCGCCATCGCGATGGTTTTTTACTCATAGAAATGTATGTTAGCGGAGCACTTCCCGTAATCCCCCCGGATATTCATCGGGTTATTTATTCCCCCGATCAAGCTGATTATTCGGATTGATTCGCACCGAGAGGGGATATTATTCCGGTCGAGGAAGCCGTAGCTACGCTGATGATGCTTATTTATATATACGCGATACTATGTATATTATACCCGGTGAATTTTCCTCGGTTTTAATTGCTCGAGTGCGGATCGATCCCGTACGCGTGATTTTCCATTCACGTGATATCGGTTTCAAATAAATACCTGTACATATATATATACATTAGTACATATACATACACATATTAGTGGTGTACATACCTCTCAGAGGTTAGTACACTGTAATATAAAAAAAAAAATATATACATATTTTTTATATTATAGTGCTCTACGTCCGGCTCCTTTGATAAGGGCACTGCTATGGGCACTTAGCACTTGGGAGAGGGACAAGGAAAGGGATGGGAGGCCTTCCGTTACTGGGAGGGGGGTAGGGGGAAATTTAGGCAATTTTGCTGCGAGAAGGTCGCCTAAACCCTCCTCGAGGAGCATTGCGTGGTGAAAAAGCACATGTGAAAAATTGTAGATTATATATACACCTCAAAAAATTCAGGAAGTACATAGGTACAACAATAAATAAGTTCTTTGTAATTCGCTTGGTTTGCGTTGTATTATTATCTTGATGGTATCCATTAGAGTCGTTTGAGTCCCCAAAAACAAAACAAAATCATGTAAACGATAAAAAAAGGGCCAGAAAAATCCAATGTTTAACCTCCCAAGCGTCGATCGCTGTATACTCTTGACTTACCATATACAGCCAGTAGCTTATTGTACGTAGCAACAATAAAAAAAAAATGGTACACCCAGCAGATCCGAACAGAGAGCAAGGGAAAAAAAAAAAAAAAAAAAAGAAAGAAAGAAAAGGTAAATCCACCTCTTGGCGAAAGTGGCTCGTAAAAGAATTATCGAGCTCCAGCCCCATTTGTAGCCAGTCACGGATAAGCAGAGCACAGCTGTTTGCAATTTTCCCTGGGTACGAGCGCGGGGAATTTGCCTTCCCTCGTGACGTACACACGTACACTTACCTATACGTGTACAAATCGATCGGGCCCTGTGTATTCCTCTTCTCGGTGAGCGAAAAAAGCGTACCCGGAAAAAGAGGAAGGAAAGAACAAAACCGAAAAGCGCACCGGAAAGAGAGAGAGAGAGAGAGAAAAAAAGAGCAAGGCTGGCAGCAGTGCAGGCTCGATGAGCGCGTATAGCGGGGGGTGGGGGGGAAGGAAAAAAAAAGAAGCAATAAAAAAACAAAAGTAGAGCACCGGAGTAGCCTTAAAGCGTGTCTTTTCTCTCCCCCCGGCACGCGTGCAGGGGGTCTATATATATATTTTTTACCCACCCCCACCCCCTCCAGCTGTAGCTAATACATATACCTATCGAGTGAAATAAAGTCGATGTATATATATGACGCGTCGAGAAAATGTATACCAAGTGCACGTATAGATCGAATCGCGCTGTACACCGTGAGCTCCTCTTTCACGCGCGTATCGGATGATGCGATGAAAATGTTCTCGGCTGCTCCTTTTTTTTTCTTCCTTCATCCCCGACTCGGTGGTATCAAATTTTATAAAAGTTAATTAAAAAAGTTTTCTCTCTCCCCGGCGAGGCGGTGACCGTTGACGCGCGAAAAAATGACCCGCGATTCCTCGGCCGGCACAATCGAGGGAGGGCCAACTTTTTCCATCCCTGCCATCCTCTTTCGCCACCAAAAGCCGGGTACTTCGCGATCCCTTTGAGGATCGAAATCGCCGGTTGAAAGCTTCGGACCGTACACGCATTTTTTTCAATCGACCCCTCCCCCCCCTTCGAGAGATAGTCTCCCACCTGCTGGAATGAAATGTAATGAAAAATATCAGCGATCACGGTCCAGGTATCATAAAAACAAACACCAAGAGTAGAGAAGGGGTGGGGGAAGCAATACGGCGGGAGTGTATTTTTCCGTATGCGCTGCAATGGGCAAGGTAAACCCTCGTTGTGTTGCTTTCTGCGCGAGAGGAGTACAAAACCAAACAAACTGCAGTCAATTTTTTTTTTTAAATTTCAACGAAATACAGCGTAAATAAACATTGATGATATCAAAGGAAGGAAGGACGGAAAACACGATCGTTTGATTTTTCTATCTGTTTTCAGACGTTTTGCGTGGTATCGAAGAGGTTTCAGAAGAACTACATCCACCGGTTCACAGCGACCAAGAGCTGGTTCATCTTTTCGCCGTGGAACCCGATAAGGCGCTGCTGCATCTTCATTAGTACGAATCAGTTCTTCGATTACGTGGTCATGACCACCATTATATTAAACTGCGTCTTCCTAGCCATGACCGAGACTATCGAAGAAGCCGAGTAAGTTACCCCTCTGATATAAATTATATATACTACATAATTTTTTGTCCCTCAAATCTTGCAACCATAATCCCCGTATCAATATACATACACCGGGGGGGGGGGGGGTAAACAGAGAAAAAGATTTTCCTGGCAGATATCATCGGGGGTGTAGGATTATATATATACAGACACACTGTCGGAGGGAGGGGGGATAGAAAACAAGATGTATCTTTCCATTAGCGGGTGGGGCAAAAAAGCGCAGACGCATAGTCACCGCGAGGCATTTAGCGGCTCGTAAAGCTTATCGCGGTAAGGTAACGGCACACGCACCCACCCACCACATATATAGAGTATATACACTATCGCGCGTGTCTCTTATCTCTCCCCCAGCCCCTCGCGTTGTACGCGGTGCATGTAGGGGGAATAAGGGTCGCGCATCAAGGCTCGGGGGAGGCACGAGATAACGTACGGTTGCTCGCGGATTTCTCGCGGGATCGTAAAGCTCCGCGCGACACGCGATTCTCCGGGCCCAAACGCGCTCTCGCTCGGGTCGACTTTCTTTACTTCCTCGGTTGCTTTTCTCCACCTGATGCGTGCAAGTAAATAATCCTTCGTATTCTTTTTTTTTTTTTTTTTTCCCCTCAACGCACCGAACTCGCATTAAATTAATTTACCCCACCTTTAATTGAGGCACAATACAATAATCCTATATCGCGCTGTGACGAAGCCATTAGTAAAATCCGATACGCGAAGCGCCTCTTTGATGCGAAATTGCGCTTGCCGTTGATCCGATTAAACGCGCAGTCACCGGGTCACGGTTATCATTGGGCCGAGTAGTAGAGGCACGCGGGAGGGGGATCAGCGACCCGTGCGAGAGTTGTATATATACACTGCCGAGGCATGCATCGCCAAAGTTTGGCGGAGAATATAGCGGAGAGCGCGTGGATCGAAACTTTGGATTTTTTTTGTTTACCCCACGCACGAGCGGAGAAAGAAGGGGGAGTGAAGAGGACACTCTTGAAACTTTTTGACGATGAGCTTATGTACACTGTACAGCGACAGTGGGGCTAGTCGGACGATAATGACCCTCTTCTAACGCGACGGCTGTATACGCTACGCGTGCTTTTTTTTGTTCACTCGCTCGGCTCTTCAATACGGCAAAATTAAGTGTAACGAGGGCCTCGACATTTTCTCGGGCCGTATTAGTTTTTCCGTCCCAACCGTATACATGAAAAGGGAATTTATTTTTAATTGGCGGCCCCTTGGGCTTTTCCTTACCTTTAAGAAATGTTTATACAAATGTGGGGCGAATGCAAAAAGAAAAGTTACAAAATTCCATCAGCGCAACTAAAAGACGCAGGTAGCATAAAAAAAAGACAAAACGCCCATCGGACGATCGGAGTTTCCAAAGTTTACCTGATTGTTTTATACATACGTGTGAATCGTGAAAAAGTGCTTACACCTCGCTTCGGACGGAGGAGGGAAAATATTTTTCCCTCCACTCGCGGATTTTCATCTCCCGGTCCTAACGACCCGGCGGGCATAATAACCCCCAGACGGTAAATTCTTAATCCCCCCCTCGTTCCACGAGCATTGCGAAGAAGAGATCGAGAGTATACATGTATATACATACAGTCCCGGGGAAAAAGGCCTAATTAGCGTTCCATCGAGGCTTGAAAAATCTTGGCCCAACTTTACCCCCCGTACCTCGGCCGGATTAATAAAGTTTCCCCGGCCCACCGGAGCCGTAGCTCGAAAAGGTACGTATAATACACGTGCACGCGTTTCAATATCGATCCCCGTTTCGGTCGTGCGCGATGGTACAGCCGAAGCTGCTGACCGAGTCGTGTGGGCGACAAAAAAAACCCGCTGACCAGCTGCACGCGCGGCTGAGCAATTTAATCGCGCCAGGATTAATATTGACCCTCGTCGCGCGCGTCCGCGTGATTTGTCCATTCTCCTCTCTTCGACCGTCCCATCCGCGCATTCAAGATACGACAAAGCTCGCTCGCGTCGCCTTTGTATACGTATGATATGCGTTGCGTGGGGCGAAATCAAACTCGTGGGTCCCTTTTTCGAGAACCACTCGGGGGTGGGGAGAGGGGAACTCAAATAATCTTGTTTGACGGTGAGTTTACGTGATTTTTGCGATCATTCGTTATGATGGTTTTAACGATTTATATAGTTGAAACATCAATCAATTGAATCGTAACAATTATGCGTGGCATATATTTACCTAGTCATCGGTAAATGTTTGCTCGATTGATCGGATACTACCGAATCAATGCAGCTCTATTGTGAATAATCGATGCAAATTCAAAGATTTTATCGCGTTGCATGTGTATGAAAGTGTGCCGTGAATAATATCCAAAGTATAGCTTTTTTGGGTTTTAATATATTCTCCCAAGGTCTACATGTACTTTTATTCGTGTGAGCTGCTCTACGTGGGCTTAATACTATTGGCAAACGCATTAGCACGAAAGAGACAAATTCCTGTCCTCGCGTGGGGAGGGCTGCGGGTAAAAAATTTTAATTTTCCAAAAGCTTCTCCGAGGGTGTGCGCACCTAATGGGGAATTACGAAATGCGCCTCGGGCAAAGCAACTTAGGCTGTAAAAATATACTTCGGTGTATTATTGTGTGCCGGGGCGAAGTTTTGATGGTAAAATGCCCTAATCGTTACTTACGGCCTTCATTTGGAGATGGAATTACAAGTACAACGGAGCACCCCCCTCACCCCCTAAGAACGCGTTTATATCACCCAACTTTTTAACGAGTCGGGCTGGGACATTTTACGCGCAGTGCTAATACATTACTGGGAGTCGCGTGAGTGGCAAAACTTTCCGAATCCCTCCTTCCCTTTTGGAATCACGATATTTTTATGGCGTGTTGTTTATCCCTACGGGCACTTTGAAAAACCAAACTGACTCTGTACTTTTGTTCGATTTTACCAAGTTTACCAGTTGTAACACATTAAAGTGTCGCAATTTTTTTTTCTTTTCTTACAAATTAGAATATAAAAGAAAATCAAGCGCTTATATTATTCATTAATTACTGGAAAACCATTTCAAGATTATTTCGTGACTCGTACAGTCGTAATCGAAAATAAGGTGAGAGATGGAGCATTTTTCAATATCTTTTGATTTTTTCAATAAACCCCCATGAAAAATAGTGGCAAACTAGTGGTTCGGAATCAAAATGTTGTCACGTCAATTAGAAACTCGAGCCCCGCAACATATAGATTGTAATACTGACACGTGGTGATTGATTAACATGGACGATGACGATGGCAAATTTTAACTTTGCAGATATATCTTCCTAGCCATCTACACGGCCGAAATGGTGGTAAAGTCCATAGCCAAGGGATTCATCCTGAACAAGTACACGTATCTGAGGAATCCGTGGAATTGGCTGGACTTTGTGGTAATAACGAGCGGATACGCGACCATAGGCATGGAGGTCGGCAATCTTGCCGGTCTCAGGACGTTCAGGGTACTGAGAGCCCTTAAGACTGTTTCAATTATGCCAGGTAAGGATGACGGCAAACAACCCCGGCACTACCTCTATACATATACGTATACTCTTCCTCCTCTGCTTTCATAAATCAAAGCACTCCACCAGCGTCGTCCTTACGTACCGTAGCGCCACCCGGCCTTTAATAACTTGTTCATTGCCGTGCTTGCGGGACCCTCCTCGAGGGGTATTAATGTGTACAGAGGAGGAGTCTGCTTCGTAGGTTAATTAATGATTTGTTTGATGACACGAGGAGCCGAGCAAATAGAGAGAAAACCCATTGAATACGGGTGCGATTCTCGTGGACTCGGATGCTGGGGCGATGAGAAACTTTGTTGTTGCTCAGTACTGCATGTCCCATAGCTGTACAGGGGTGTTGTTGTAAATGGTTAAATTGTTGCGACAAAAGCAACGCGATACGCTTGGTTCTTGCGTGCGGACTATCGATTGCGTTACCGTATCCGATTACCGGTTGCCGTCCTATCAGCCCACCAATGATGATTATGACAGCCAAAATAGAAGCAGCTCATGGCGCACGCATGCATGCGTACAGTGAAAGTTTACGTCTCGGTTTACATCTCTACATTTTCAAAGTCTCGGCCATTATACCGAGCAAAGGGCTCCAAAGGCTTTTTACTCATTTTATAACTGGGTTAGAAAAACTTACGGAATAATATATGTACACGTATTTTTTTGTTTCCATTTCTTTTTTTTTTTTTTAGATGAAGTTTCGAAAATGTACTCGGTGGGGAAATTCACTTCTGAGGATAGCACTACTCCATTTCAATTCCATTTCTACATTTTGTAGAATAACACTCGCCGATTTCCACCGCGTGCGTATACTATATATACACGCCATTTCGAGCTACACTCGCGCAATTAATTCCTTACGCGTTTGAACTCTCAAGCAGCACTCAAGCCATCGTTTGCGATGCTTAATTTAATTGCAACCCTTTTCTGCGCACCAAAGGGGGAGTAATGGAATTTAAAAAAAAAGGGGGGGGGGAGCGGACGGCGATGCGATGATGATTATTATCAACACAATCAGCGTCTACAGGGAAAACGTATAGAGGTGGACACCCGATGTATCATCGAGAGCACGTATACACCAGCTTCTCTGAAATTACTGTACGGTGTCGGTATTAGCGATACATGCATATATATATATGCACAAAGGGAGTGGGACATGTGCAACTGGACCGCCTGTCCTTTATCATTATTATTATTACCATTATTAATATTCTCGGAGGCGCTTGGCGCTCCCGATCCTAAATCAATTACCGCAACGCGTCCCCGGAGCTCCAGAATATACACTCGCGTGCCAAGAACTTTGCGCTCTCTTCTCTGTCTCTCTTTTTTTTTTTTTTTTTTTTTTTTTTAGGGGGTAGTCACCTGCTTTTTCGGGGTCGAGTGTTCTTGTTTGTCTTTTTCTCCCTTCACGGGGGTTGTCGTCAGCTTCGCTCGCCTAATTAATTCGAGCTAGTCAAGTTCTTCAATTACGGGTGGAAAAAAATACTCTCGCCCTAGTGCCGAGCCCCGGAGGAGGGACGACTCGATTTTGGGTACGCGCACATGTAGTTTTATTGCACGGGAAAGTCGGTAAGGTAATCAAATTTGGGGGAGTATTATATTTTTTCCGCTGAAGAAAAAAAATGTCACTCGAAGATGTCGGGCAAGTGAAGAATTTGTACAAAAAGACGTTTTTCCAGTCTCTTTTCCTTAGTCGCGTTTAATTCGCCATCCAAAGAGCGGAAAGTTGGGAAAAAAAATTTCATTCCCATCCGCCGTGACACACGCTTTGCGGTATTTGACGTCGGTAATGTATATACATACATACAACTGCAACGTTTTCTCTAATCTTAATTGAGTTTCGGTCGATTTCCTGGTACCCTCGGCAGCATCAACTCGATTGGATCTCCAATTAAACATCCTTCCCTAAACCCGGGACCCGGATTTCCCGCTCGAACGAGTTTTTTCTCTCATCGTTCGCCGAGTCCCCCGCGAGCACGCGATTACCTTGTTATACGTACATCTCGAAAGTTTCGTATGTTTCATATATTATACAAATAGTACGTGATTTTCCTGTAATATAATATCATACTAAAGGTGAAGGAAAAAATTTAATCTTCGTTCCGTCTCAAGTAGGTACACCAAACACCAGGTGAATTGAACCGAGTCAATCCGATAAAATAAACCGAGACGTTGAAAAAAAAAAAAAAAAAAACCCACCCCCAGAGCTATATGTCCATACCATCCGGTCAGTATAATTGACATAGCTCGATCAACCCGGTTCACGCGTTTACCAACAATCCCCGTAGGCATCGGTACCGAAGCAAACAGCTAGCGACTCGATTAGCTGCATATACATATCTCGCCGCGATGGCGCGCCCATGCAGAGCTGTCTTTTGTCGCCAGCCGTTTTTTCCCTCCACACGCTCGCACACGAAGAGGGGGGAAAAGTAACGAAAAGACGGGGGCGAGAGCGTATGATGCAGCTGTATTGTATACATGTATGTATACCGGCAATAGATCCTCCGGTGTGGCCTGTGCCCGTTATTTTCGCGCTTCGACAAAAACAAGCCTTTTATTGAAGAATCCCGGCTAAAGCAACAATCCCCGCGCCCCGGCCGATATGCAAAACCCTCTCTACGAACATACAATAGCTGACCGTGCAATAAAACACGCCCTCGGTCTCTCGCGTTTTCGGAACGTCGATTGCCTCTTCTTCTTCTTTTTTCTTATTTATCGAGTTGCCATCGGCTCGAGCCGTGTGTTACTTTCGTAACGGGCCATTAATATTTTCGGACGCCCACCGAGAACCCATTCATATACACACATATATAGATACGTAGGTGCAAGAAAACAATCATCCCTCACACCTGTTGACGGCTCTCTTTCTCTCTCGGTCCCGGTTGGGGGACAAAAGTTTTGTATTCTCTTGAAATCCAATGAAGGGGCCAAAGAAGCTTGGACACCCGTTGTCGTGACACTGGGGAAAAAAAAAAAAAAAAAACAACAGGAACGTGCCTGGTGTACGCGTATAGGGAAATGCAAAGGAGGAGCAGGGGCTTGGAGTAGTTGTGCAGCGATGAGGAGCTCTGTGTGGGTGTAGATGATAAAAAGTCGCCAGTGGATCCTAGAACTATGGAGAGCCGGCTGTTCAAGAGCTACGGATACGGCAGAGTGGAATGGGCGGGGGGAGAGAAAGAACGAGGATATATATATACCCGGGGCTTATCGGAAGGCTATAAGCTACTGCTCTCCCCGTCGTCGATGGAGAGAAGCGAGTCCGTGGGTGTACATATATCTGTTGCAGCTCTGATTACACGGAATTGTTCGCTCTATATCGGTTCTTTCCTTTTTTCCTCTCGCCAGGAATTTATTGGTCGGATGATAAAGAAAGCTGGATGCTTTTATGCAATGTCCAAGTTTATGAAATCAGAGTGCCTTTCTTTTTCGATTTGGGGGTACCAAGCAAGCGCCACGTTATTTGTTGGTCCATAGGGCATAGAGAAAAACCAAGGTCCGATTACAGCTTTTAAAAAGTGCCGCCACTCGACAGCCGTACTTTTTTTTACAAATTTTTCGCGCGCCAGAGACGGTAAATTAAAATTGCACGCTATACAATATAAATTCCATCATCACCGTCTCCGGGAAGTGCGAATAAATTGCGGTACTCTCGAGCTCTCGATGCTTCTTTTTTTTTTTTTTTTTCTCATTCCTCCCTTTACGAGCCAGCGTTTATCATACAGCCCATTGAAATTTATTATTCCAGAAAGCGCATCGCGTTCATCATCCAATTTGAACCCGTGCCCAAATACGCGTACAAATTCATATCGGTTTAGCATCATCTTGGACGAGGAAAAAAGATATGCGGTTTAAAAGATGGCTTGCACATACATAGATAGACGATCTCGGGAAGGGGGGGGGGCTACTTTGCGTCATTTCACGCTTCGGCGCTCAACATCTCAAGTGTCGCAAAAGGAAAAAGGGAAAAAATCGATACACCGTCCTCGCATCCGCGCGATACGTCAGGTGCGACGGTATCCGCCCCCTCGACTGTGAAATTCCATATCTGCGCGCAAATGTATATATATATACATCTCGTGTCTCGGTACATCGGCAAAGGCGGTGGCGCAAAAAAGGCCAACGACAGCAGTACAAAAATATACAGTACACGAGGTTTTCGATGTCTATACGTATACATACGTACAGGTACACGTGCCTCCTCGTCGCTTTGCATTTTTAATATCCCGCAGTGCTGGCGTCGAAAACTTTTCTCATAAAGTTGGCCGTCGCGGCTCCGCACGACACGGCTGTTTTTCCGCTTTTGATGCTCCTCGGACCTCTATTTTGTTGTTTTTTATGTTTTCTTCTTGTTTTCCTTCGTCTATTTTGTGTTTCGCGCGTTTTTTGCTCGCTCTCGGAGGCACCGGCGCGAAAATTAGTCGGTAACTTTGTTCGCCGGTCTCGATCCATCCGACTTATTTTCTGGTTTAATTACCGCGCGCCTCCGAAAACCCCCCGCTGACGAGACCCAGACGGTTGTAGGCCGCAAGAACCGACTGCTCCGGGGGGGGGGGCTGTACCAGCCAAGTTTTGCCGCTGCTTCGTTAAGGCCTTTGGGGCCGTTCTCGTGTACGCGCGCCTGTCGCCTATACGACGTGCGTCTTGTCAAGCCCCGAGAGTCTGTCTGTCCTCCTCTTGGATAAGGGGTGAAAATACTACACCCCGTCGGGGTTAACTTTGCCGCCAGTATATATGTATACGTACTCGCTGGTTCGCAGTAGTTTTACGAAAATAATTATACAAACGTATGTTTTTGAAAAATGTAAGGGAACTTGTCGCTTTGACTTGTGCTTTTTTTTTCCCGTAAAATTATATTCTCATTAATTTGCGCAAGTAAACGTTCTTCACGCGGTACTTGTCGTGTAATTGCGTTGCCCGAATAATTAGTGCAACTTTTGGCTTTGCTGCGTTTTGAAATATTAAACGCTCGCAATTAAAAGTTAACAACGTTTTGGGAACCTCGTCGGTCGAGAGTTTGGGAAATAACGAAAAACAAGGATTTTCCACGACGAAACCTCGAAAAGGTCGGGTTTTTAGGGGAGTTGCGGTGCGAGCGGCGACGGAACCCATTTTTGCTTCCCCCTATAAGCGAATGATTATTGCGCAGCTTTTACGTGGATTCCTCCAGGAGCTGTTGCGCGACTACTCGCAGGATCCATTCGGGAAAAATAATTAAATAAAAGAGGCCGGTTCTCAGCAGCAAGGCGTAATTACGTTTCAACCATCAAAGATGCTCTTTGACGCCGAATTTCCAGGAGACCGAGCAATCTCGATGCAAATGTATATATATTATGGTGCCTATACGCACAGAGAGAGAGAGAGAGAGAGCCAAGGAGTATTAATTCGAGAAAATAGGGGCAACGTCCAAGTCGAGACTTTGCAATCGAGTCGATTTGACTTTTCTGCCGTATATAATCCAGAGTCGAAAATTAGATTCCGCGGAGAGGGTGTACTTGGACCATTTATATGGCACCGATTCGATTTCCACGATGCTTTTAAAGGACGTCTTTATTTTCACAGGCTGCAAAAGCCCCAAAGTTATTCAAAGCCGCGAGTGCGCAGATGAATTTACAGACGCGCGGTAGGTTTTATTTTCCATCGCATCTGCAACCGGCGGATAAAGTGAAGCGCGACTGGGAAATGGGAAAAATAAGACACAGCAGTGGTAAGAAACAGTGGCCTCGAGGGCCAAAGAGCCTGGTGGGGGGGAAGCAAAAAAAACTACATTCACTCTGTTACCCAGTTGCGCGTGTATACACATGTACAGTTGGTGTACCCACTGCAAATTTTATCCGCACCGTATTAATCCTTGGCCCCTGGCTCGTTTGCCAAGCTCCCGCGCTCGTAACGTGTACATATATATATATACACACACGACCATCACCGCGGACGGCACTAATCAGGGTTAATTGCTCGCGTATACGTGCGGTCGGCCGGGGAGCGCCGGTCCGAACGGACCATCAGAAAGTGAAAATCCGAGGCAAATTGGATCAAAGTTTCGGCTTAATGTTTTCGTCGAGATCACACGTTATAATGGCACACACGCGAGGATGATGCACTACGCCCCATAGTGGAGCGGACTCTCTGACGTGTATATATATACATATACATTTTTTTGGCAGAGCTGCCTGCAGTTGGCAAATAGAATTTCGCCCCGGATGGGCTGCACTTAAAACTTGGAGGTTCCATGCGAGGGATATTTGCAAAAGGGGGGAGTATATGGTTTTTTGGTTTCGATCAATGATATCTCCCCCGCATAAGTACATGTACCTACAACTAATTTCTCAAAGCGCGAAATGTAGGACGATATTGTATACAATGTATATACGTGTAGCTGTGACACGCGTAAAACTCAATGCCGGTCAAAATCGCGTTACAAGTTTTCGCAGCCGCTGTACAACACCACCACCTCGCTCGGTCTTTCACCAACAAACCCCTGCAGTCTACCGTTCTCTCTTGGTCCATCAGATCCAATATAATATATTGCATTCGCTCGAAAGCCAAGCTCGGGGTGTCGTCTCGTACATGGCGTTGCTCTCGAATTTATCGCGTGTTCGGGGTGTATGTATCTATACCTATCGGCTGTCGTTACCGGGGGGGGGGGGCGCCAAGAGAGAGAGAGACTCGCCGCGTCGTTAACGGGTGTGTATAGGTATTGCGTGTACCATCCCTCCAGGAGTTACCGGTCAGCCGTACACTTGTCTCTCGGCTCGCGTACACCGCGGGAGGGAAAGGGAGCACCTCGCCATCACGGCACTGTATACGATCATGTACAAGAGCCGGCTGTATCGATCTGTCCAAGACGTTAGCCGCTCGAGAGAGCAAGGGACGGCGTAATAAATGTACACACATAGCAGAGCTTTACTTTACGCCCGGCCCCCGCTATCTGCATACATATATACGACCCGCAACGTGGATATAACGAGGAAGGGAGATAGGGAGCGCTTCCGAGTATACGTATATATGTAGGGTCGGTGAAAACGGCCGCAGATAGACTCTCCCCTCTTCTTCCCTCGCACCCGCCTATACACGGTATACCTATTAACATACATGTATATTATGTGTATAGTAATACAGGTATTATGAGGTGAACCGGCAGTACATGCATACACATGTACATGTATACCGTGTTTACAGCCGTAAGTGTCCCATTGGGTTAATTATAACGATAGGAAACTATACAACCCCCTCCCCTCCCGCTCACCCCATTGTATGCAATTACCGTTGGCTTATCCTTGAAGATCAGACCCCCTTGAACTTGTCGGTGGTGTATATATACATGCGCCACCACCTAATCGCCCTGATATGGCGTATCCCGTGTACGCGCGCAGAGATTATACGGTGTTGTCCAAATTTATACGTGTACCCGTATGAGTGGATGTAAAATACTCGATGCTCGTCTACACGTTGTATGGCTTTGTCACCCCATACATGTACTCGATGAAGAAAAGGTTCAGTTATACGTACTGGCGCACACCAACATCTGATGTATGTGTACAGCACAATGAAAGCCCAAAGGTCGGTCGCGATGCACACGTGATTGCAATCTTCATCCGGGTTACTGGGTATATATGGTTAGACACACAGACCCACACACATGTACGTGGGTGCTCTTTCAAATGATTTCTTCTTCTCTTTCGATGAACTCCTGCAAACGATGCGGTTACGAACTGCATATACACCTATACACACGATCAGTGGTGTAAGTAGCACACGCATTAAGCTATAGGGGTCTTCGGTGCATATACATTCATCACGCTCGAAGCTATATAGTAGTAGGAGAGTGGGTCAATGGCACGTAAATGTGCGTGCACGCCTGCAATATAAATATACAGGCTGAGCTTGCGCGCGGTTATTCTTGTATGCATCGAACACTCTGGCGTGTCTTTAATCATCCCTCTATGCGAAATCGTGTCGCGTATTGGGCTTTTTTTTCCCCCTCCTGTGTAATAAAGTACTTGAATTAAAATCTCCGTGTGTACACCTGTGCGAGTCGCGTTGAGCTTTAGCTGTATGGAAGCCGCCGCGGCGTGTGCTATATACGCTCCAATTAAGGAGGTGTAGAGTTATTGTTTTTTTTTTTTTTTTTTTTTTTATACCTCGACGCTCGGTGAATTTGCATCACTCGATCGAACGGATGCGCTCGCAAACACGCGTAATCCGTGTGATGATGAACAACAAAAACAAAAAAAAAAAAAAAAAAACGGATGAAACCCCGCACAATGGAGCAACGATACCCCGCCGTTTAACTAGCCGCGTAATCACATGAAATATTCATCGAGTTCCTGGATGCGATCTGATATGGTGAAGGGGCAACAAAGCTAGCCGAGAGAGAAAATGGGACGGGCTGCAGATGTTAGAAAAACAGCTACGGTGGTACGAGAAACTCGACTATTCCACCGGCAATTTGCATAAATCCTGCGGCGGCGAGCTTTATGTATATATAGGCTCCTTCATCGGGTCTGCACTCGAGCGGCCAAGAGTCGAGGATCCTCCTGTAGGTATATACTACAAAGTCACTCGGGAAACCGGTATGGGGAGGGACCGGCTCTTCAGGGCGTCCTAATTTAATGCCTCGGCCGAAAATGAGCCGCTAAAGCAAACTTTGCGCCGAATAATTTCGAAAAGTGAAGCAAAAAAAGTGCGCGATTTATCGTTCGTTTAATTGTTTGTTCGGGCTCGTCAAATATTTGCTTTGCTGCGTAAAATTCGCCCAAAGGGGAACCGTGCCATGTTTCATATCGGAGTTTCACCCCCCAATTTCACTACGGCCATGTAAAAGAAAAAATATTTTTAAAAAAGCATCACGAGCGCAAACAATTTTTCCAATTGTCCGTTAAAAGAATCTACGGCGCGGGAATAGGTTGATTATAATTGCAAAGTTTGGAAAATAAGGAGACTCGCGGTATAGGGTTAACGACCAATAAATGCGGAAACGTAACTCCATGTGACATTATATGTGTGCAAAAATATATATAAGTGGAGTAATATGGCCGAGGATGGTATGATGTGATGATAATAGTTGCCGTTGATTCCAGGGCTTAAGACCATCATCAACGCGCTGCTGCACAGCATAAAACAGCTCGCCGAGGTAATGACGCTCACGATCTTTTGCCTGATGGTTTTCGCTCTCTTCGCCCTCCAGGTGTACATGGGCGAGCTCAGGAACAAGTGCGTCCGGCACATGGAGCCCAACGCCACTGCTCAGCTGGACTGGCACGAGTGAGTCTCTTTTCACCCTTTGCATTGAATTTTCGACAAAGTATTAAAGCGATTAATTTCCCGGTCAGACTCCAAAGTTATTTTTCTCGTTGCTCTCCGTAGTCCCCCGCTCGTACGTATAAACAGCCTCGCTGTAATCACAAGGGGCGCGCGTGTATCGTACACCGTGTTTCTCAATGACGGGGCGCTTCTCTGCCACCCCCTTTCACAATGGAAGATACTACACGGGAGAAAGCACGAATCATCCTCTACACTGCGCCTGTCTCGCAGAGCTTTCTTGTTTGCCGAGAGCCGGCCTCTAAGGGGTGAGAAGGCTCTTTCTTCCAGCCCCGTGGAACTCGCTTAATGATAAAAAGGGGCGCGCACGGGCGATTATCCCCCCCAACTGGGAGTTCCGGGCTCGGTAATCGGTACACGATTTGACGTGTTTGCCCAGTTGACTAAACATCCGTGTAGGTGTACTTTCGTGGCCTCGAAGTAAAAATACTTACCCCAAGACTGGAGCTCGCACAACGGGGGGTGGTACGTGCCATTAATACGACAATGGCTTCTGGATGTGTATAAGCAGCGGCCAGTGCAAACGGGATGAAAAATTCAGTCTCTTGGCTCGGCGCTCGTCGTTCACTCTGTCTTTCTTCCAACAGGTGGACCTGGAACTCGTCCAACTGGGCGTTCAACGAGGACGAGGAGCCCATCATCTGCGGAAACGTCACCGGAGCCAGGTCGGTAGTCGTTTCTTACCCTCCCTTTTTTTTTTCTCTCTCCAAAACTCGTTCGCGAAGGAACAAATATATATATCCATATAGCTTCGAGGGCGATAATTCGTACGCATTGTTTATACACGAGAGTGTCCACGCGGTTAATCGATCGCAGGGACGAGCCGGAAAGGCAGAGGCGGCACTAATCGGATCTTCCGGAATGCCACGCGGTAGTGCCCATTAAAAAAAAAAAAAGGCGCGGTATAAATCTAGCAGGCGTGCGACTGGCTAAAGCCGCGCCGACCACTTTTGCTTTATCGTCCGGTCGCACTTGGCGCTACGTATAGTACAAGCAAGTAGTAGAGCTCCGCGTACGGTCAGCCGTATATTTTCCCGGGCGAAAGTGAATCGGCTACCCCCCACTGCTTCCAAAGTCTATTAATTACCCATTCAATTGCCCCCCCCCCCCACACACTCCCATCAACCTTCCTTGCTTTGTAAATAATATATTATACATCCGAGTGGCACGCGTGCACGAGATGCGAGATTCGAAGCTGTACGCCTCTGCTTCTAGTATTGGATAAGCGTCAAAGTTTCGGGTTTAATCGACTGTGCCGCGTATGCTGATTAATTGTTTTTCTCGAGCTATAAATCGTCGCGAGTACAGCGGCGGGGCCAACTTTTCCCGTATTTATCACAAGGAAAACATAATCTCCCGGAAAAAAAAAATAAACAAAAAAAGTTCTCGACGCCCGTCCGAGGGATGAAATAATACATACGGACTGTCGAAAACAGCGGGAAGCCATTGGTTCGTTCTCTGTACTTTTAAACTTAAATGTTATTACACCCTTGTTTTTTACAACTTTTATTTGCACTTGTATCGATTTCACGCGCCCCACCGAGGAAGGAAATCGTCGTGTAACTCGCAATTACCGCGGAGCCAAGGGAAACCGAGACAATTTCCCGCCGATAAACATTTCGCGCGTACACGCCACCGATGACACTCTATACATACATCACACGTATATGCATGGCGCGCGACCCTTGAAACTTTCGACTCGCTGGCACGGCGCCCCGAAAATCGGATGATCCGCGGCACTTGGTTCTCGCAGCTGTGACTAAAAAACACGGCCCACTAGCTGAAGCGGAAGAGGGTTTTGCGCCAGCGGCGGTAAAAGTTGCCAGGCGCTCCTGTTTTTTCCTTTAACTTACCGGAAGCGCGAATTCGCGACGAGAGAGACGCGAAAGGGGACGTTATGTATATATTTTACAAATTGTGTGCGCAGGCACTGCAACGAGAGCTACACGTGCCTCTGCGTGGGCCCGAATCCGAATCACGGGTACACCAACTTTGACAATTTTTTGTGGTCGATGCTCACCACCTTCCAGCTCATCACCCTCGACTACTGGGAGGACGTGTACGACAAGGTACGTCGATCCACCATACTTGCAGCTTTTTCGAGCTATGTGTATTTACCCCCATTATTATCGTGCAGTGTTTTGCGTCTGTGCTCCACGGCAATGGGGACCGGTCGATGATTGATGGCCCGTTTGTTTCGCTCCATTCGACAGCCTCATTAGAGGGATTTTGCCGGGTGATTTCGGGGTTTGATTATTTTTCCATTAATTTTGGATCCCTCGTATACCTTTTCATTTTTTTTTTTTTTTTTTTTTTCGCGGTTGGTCATTAAGTACGGCCGTACGTGTGTGATGTATACGTTTCATTAATTTTGACGTCTTTCTTTTGCCCGGTTGGGCTGAATAGACTCGTGGAAAGGAATGACTCGTAGTTGGATTTAATGAATACCCATGATGATATCACGAAGGGGGGGAAAAAAAAAGAATAATAATAATAATAATAATAATAATGAATTTCATCCCCAAAAGGTCTTGTCAGCCTGCGGTCCAATAAGCGTCACGTTCTTCACGGTCGTCGTGTTTTTTGGTTCTTTCTACCTCATAAACCTCATGCTCGCCGTCGTAGCGCTAAGTTACGAGGAAGAGGCCGAGATCACAAACGAGGTAAGAAAAGTACATATACATACATATTTTATTTTTTAACGATTGAAAGAAAAAATAAACGAGGACTCGCACGTGAGTTGGACGTGTAATTTTTTTTAAAAATCACTCCACGAAACTCGCATCGATCCAGATACGTATGTATACGCATAGCAGAGCAGCCGTTCATTAGACCGCTCGTCGATATAGAGAGCAAACAGCGTTGGAAAAAGCCTGTATCGATCCACCAGCGGGTAAAAAGAGAAAAACCACGCGAAACAAACCCCCGTTCTTTCCTCTACTCCCGTGCGCACACGTGCACGTCAAAAACATGCTCGAAAAAGAAAAAACAAAGCCCATCAGAGTCAGAAATGCACGGGAGCAGTCTAATTACGAAGCCTCGGCTCCGCACATGGTTATCGCGTGGCAGCGATCGAGCGGACGGATTCGAGGGAAAAACGATTTCACGTATCGCGACCGGAAGATCTAAAAGCGCGACCGATGTAATTGCCCGGCTGACTTTGACGAATGATCTTTTCCTCTCCGCGTTCGACAATCCAATGGAGCCGTGTCGGGGGGAGGGCTTGGGAAAGCGTATCGACACCGCCGTCGCGATGGTTTAACCCTCTCTGTTCTTGCAGCGAGAGATACGTTACGGGGTGCGCGTGTCGAATGAGGGGGTAAGAGTGGTAGTCACACGCTTGTTTCGTCGCAGGAGCGGAGAAAGGACCTGACCGACCACCGCGAGGATTCGACGTTCAGCTTCGACCCGACCAAGATCAACATCAAGACCTTGACGAAGGAGAAGCAGAAGAAAATTGATGCGCGCAAGGGTGTCCTGTTGAGCAGTTACTCGCGCAAACGGACCAGGAGAAGAAAGCGCGGCCGGAGCACCGTCGGGCACGAGAAAAACGAGGGACAGCGCAGCAGGTGATCACGACTTTTGCTCGACAAAACATTCCAAATTACTAAATTAGGCAGCTATTGGCTTTTTTTTTTCATTCTGCCCGCACTGGGTAATAATACATTATGTCGAAGAAGTCGGAGGCCGATTATCGCCGGGCGTCGATCTTCGCGTCACGCTATCAGAGCTGCGGCTCCGTTATTATTACCCGGAACTGCTCGACTTCTCGGCCGGTTGATTTTTTCCACGCTGTGTTTTTTTTTTTTTTTCACCCCTGCAATCTTTCCCAGCCACGCCACGATGCACACAATAAATTTAGCCGTTTCTTCGCTCACTCGTCTCGGCGAGTGTAGCCTACACACGAGCCGTGTCAGGGTAGGCGCGTGATTATCGATTGCGCGAGCTTTACGGCTCTATTTGTCCCCAGCGCCGGTCTAGCTTGTTGACTGCTGTGTTACTTTTGTTACTTCAGTCCCTCGAGGTTTGCTTTTTTTTTTTTTTTTTTTTTCGCAATTTTGTATCTCGCGGGCTAGCCGACCGTGTGCAGTTGCGTGGCTGCTAGTGTTTTGGAGTAATCACTCGGGTTCGAGAGGAATTATTTTCGTGGTCTCGTTAAGTCTTCGAAGAGGCAAGTTTTTACCTGAAAAAGATTCAAGTTTGGCACAAGCTTTTCAAATCTTTTACAGATAACAATCAAACACTTTCAAAAATGAAGTGCCCAAAAATTGGCTTGTAACTTTTTAATTCCCAAGCATCAAAAAATTTTTTAAATAATATTTACAAAAGTTATTGAAAGTCCCAATAATAGATTGAATACTATAAGAAATACCGGATGGATATTATTCAAGAGCCAATTTTTAAAAAATCTTTGCCAAATTTAAATCTTTCTTCGCGAATATTCTCTCGAGGTTAATCAAAATTAGATACCGTCTTCCATACGAAATATAATGGCAATGCAATTCCGCGAGAAAACAAAAATAAACTCAGTTCAGGTGGCACCTAGTGCAAGTTAAAAATATCCCAAGCGGCCGATGGTAATTACATTGGCATATAATTAATGCATCAATTTTGAAACCCCACATTTCAACGCGAAAGCCAAAACCCTCCTCTGATCGATATCTAATTAACTTGACAGCGGTATACTCACAAGGGAGGTGGTTTTGCTTTTCGCTTCGATAAAAATATCCCACATGGCACGACTAAAGTGATATATAAAAATGGCACCTTGGCCAAAGCGAAGATGAAAAAAAAAAAAAAAATGTCGACCGCGAAACAGGTCCGTGACGCCCAGTCCAACGCCGAGTCCGCGGCACTCGGGCGCCCGGCCGTCCCACCTGCCCCTCCAGCAGTCGACACTGCAGAACCAGCACCAGCAGCACGTGGCAGCTACCGAGCAACGACAACAGCAAGGAGGAGGGCCCCAGAGGCAAGCGGCCCCCGAGAGCAACGTCGTCCACCGGCTGGCCCCTCGCAACATGTTGCAGTCGCGGCAGGCGAGCAACAACAGCAACCAACAGTCCTCGATGGACGACTCGGGCGTCGTCGACGACCACGACGGCGAAGACGTGACCTCGGCCGAGGAGCACGAGCGCCGCGATCAACACCATCGCGAGCACCGGCTCCAGGAGCGCCACCACCTCGACAAGCGCAAAAAGCTCCAGCAGCCGGACACGCGGGCCCAGGAGTACCCCGGCCCCGTTGCCATTTCCGTGAGGACGAGCAGCCGGGAGATCCGCGTTCTCAGGTGCAACGGCATCAAGAACAAGAAGAAGCTCTACTCGCTGCCCCCCGAGTACCTCTCGCACATTGTCGTTTTAGGTACGGTATACAATATAGGGATTGATCGGTTTGATGATGATTGTTGCCAACATTTTGTGACTTTGGTACAGATGATCTGCCGGACCGGAACTGCGACCGGTGCATACAGTGCTGCGCCGATTACGAGGGATGGCTGCGCTTTCAGAACTGCTTGTACAAGGTATACACATTTACATGTATTAATTGTTGCGAGAGGAGAAAAAAAAAAAGGGCAATAAATAACACCGTTGCGATGGACAGGTTGTGCGGGATCCGCTGTTCGAGCTGTTCATAACCCTGTGCATAGTGCTGAACACGTTTTTCCTGGCCGTCGAGCATCACGGTATGAGCGAGTCGTTGCGGCAGTCCTGTACTATCGCGAATCGAGTCTTCACGAGTATCTTCACATTCGAGTGCTTCCTCAAGCTGATGGCCCTGAGCAAGGATTTCTTTAACAACGGCTGGAACGTCTTTGATTTGCTCGTCATGTCCGCGTCGCTGGTCGATCTCGTTTTCGAGCTCGTCGACGGACTATCGGTCATTCGCGGCCTACGGCTGCTTAGGGTCCTCAAGGTATATGCACCTACACCTCTTGAAAAAAAAAAAAAAAAAAAAAAAAAAAAAAAACTGGAAATCATTGCATGCGGTGACTCTCTGTAGCTTGCCCAGTCGTGGACGACGATGAAGGTGCTGCTGAGCATCATCATCTCAACCATCGGGGCCTTGGGTAACCTGACCCTCGTGCTCGTCATCGTCATTTACATCTTCGCCGTGATAGGCATGCAACTGTTCAGCCGGGATTACACCCTGGAAAAGTTCGAGCCCGATCCGGTGCCGAGATGGAACTTTAACGACTTTTTCCATTCGTTCATGATGATTTTTCGCATTTTGTGCGGCGAATGGATCGAGCCGCTATGGGACTGCATGCGAGCCGAACGAGACGAGGGCCCGGAGACCTGTTTCGCGATATTCCTGCCAGCGCTGGTTATGGGTAACTTCATGGTACTCAACCTCTTCCTCGCTTTGCTGCTTAACAGGTAAATAAAGAAAAAAAAAATAAATAAATAAAAATAGATTACCACAAACGATTGACCTTTCCCACGCTTCATCCCCGCAGTTTTAACTCGGAGGAGCTCAAGCAGAAGAAGGAGGAAGTCGGTGAGGAATCAAAGTTAGCCAAATCCTTCGATCGCATAAGGTCCATAGTGCGGAAAAAGCGGTACCCAAAGCTCAAGAGCAACGACTCGGAGGACCCGGGTGGCAACGACAAGAGCAACAACGCCAAGCTCGAGCAGATCGTCCGCGAGGTCATGGACAAGTCCTCGGACAAGGCGAAGCACGAAAAGTACGCCATCCAGGAGACGGTCCTCGGCGCTCTGCCCAAGGACGCGATGTGCCAGCCGGTGTTCACGTACGAGCCGATTTACCGGCAAACGGTGCAGCGCAAGGAGACGACCGAAAGCACCGGCAAGACGGATGAGGTTGACAAGGAGACCATAGAGATGAGCGTGTTCAGGGACGCGAGCGCCAAGGCCGAGGAGGCAGCGGCATCGTCGAGACCAGGGCTGGAGGACGCGCCGAGGAAGACGGAGAGGAGGCCCTGGCACGCGCTCGTCAGTTACGTGGACGAGCTGACCGTCGGTGGTCGGAGGGACAGCCAGGGCAAGTACATCGACCCCATGGAGTCGTTTCCGAGTTTTGGGGGACGCAGGGCGCCCAAGGTGCCCCAGGACTGCTTTCCCGAGCATTGCTACGAGAAGCTCGGCTGTATAAACAAGTGCCTCGATACGGATATCGGTAAAAAGTGGACTAGCGTGAGGACTAGCGTGCTCTCGGTCGTCGACACGCCCGCGTTCGAGTGGCTCATCCTCGTGCTGATATTCGCGTCGTCGATAACTCTCTGCTTCGAGGACATCTACCTCGACGACAATCCTTACCTCAAGAACATCCTCTACTGGGCCAATTTGGCCTTTTGCGTGCTCTTCATCGTCGAGATGCTCCTCAAGTGGCTCGCCCTCGGTTATTGTAAATATTTCACCACTTTTTGGACCATCCTGGATTTTATCATCGTCGCTGTGAGTACACGCACGCAAAACCCCTTTTTCGTTTTTTTTTTTTTTTTTAGCTGTACGTGATTTATATATAAATGTACCTATATGTGACTTTGAACAATGTTGTATACCATAATATGTGTCGGTATGTGTGTGGGTGTGTCGTTTTTTCTTTTTTTTTTTTTTTTTTTGGTTTTTTACTTTCCTGAAGCAAAACACCGACTCTGTTCAGTTTAGTTTTGTTAAACACCAAGTACCTAATACTTCTATATAATACCTACTTCTATACGCAGCATGACTATATTTCTTTTGATGTTTTCACACAACTATTGTTTCGAAAAAATCTAGCAGACCTACACCTGTAGCTTTTTACGTTGGATAATATAAAAAAACACTTTATAACGTTAAAACGGACAAGATGATCGCGTAAGTCGAAAAAACATGGTTTCTAAAAAAACTGTATGATTATGATTGGAATGTGTTTTAAGTTGAAAATTTAGTTTTTATACGGGTTTTTCAAAATGCACAGACTTTTTTTTTTTTTTTTACAAAAATTGTGCAGCTTTTACAAAAAACTTAAAAATTTAATTTTTTTTTTTTTTCAAATTAACCTTTCGTTTATTTTCCAATCACACTAAACAATACTTATTTTTATAGACATTATTTTTCTAATTAAATGACAAGAAAACCTATAGTTTTGAATTGAAATCGAATGAGTGTGTAACATGTAACTGTACTAGGTAGCACTTTTGAATGTAGCAAATGAGACGTCGTTCTGCGTGTATTATATCGTCGTTTGTCTATGTGTGTATGATTATATACATATTATAAGGGCTAAACAGGTACGTCGAAATAACTCACCCCCTATCGTCGTAAACATAAGTATTCAATCAATATAAAATGAATAAAAATAAGCATTTAAGTACTGAGCTTCGCACGATACTGGCATCAGCAAGTTTTTTCAACACCTATGAAATTTTATTGATTTTTTGTAAATGTACATAGTTAAATTGCTTTCTTGCGTGCCGCTACTAACGCTTGCTTGCTTGTAATTTTAGTACCCATCAATGAATCCAAAAAGTGCCCCAACACACCATGTAACGGCTATTTTCATTTCATGATAGCGGGGGTGAGAAATCCTGTTGTCGACAGCCGTTTAATCGTTGGCATTTTTCCCATCGGCAGTATTTTTTTAAGCAGATCACACGTTAACGTGACGCTTTTCGAGAAATGTCGACAATTAAATTAGGTTGTCGCAATAGGATTTCTTACTCTATGTAAAATCACGAAGGTGCATCTTATGAAATCGACGATACATGGAACGAATTCATTTTTTTTTTTCTTTCTTTCTTTTTCTATAAATATATTTGTTTAGTGTTTTAAAATCTTGAAGCATTTTGTAATCATTACTTACAGTACTTTTTGTCTTGTCGTTTTCAATCTTTCGTGATTATATAAAGAGTAGACAATTGTGAATTTTTCTTTAAGGATAAAATCACCGTCGTTTAAAAGCATGTTTTGCAGTTATCTTGTATATATATTTTGGCAGATTAGTAAAATTAGGAAGCATTTTATTGGTACCGTAGAGTCAGCTATCCTCTTTACAATAAGTACATACATATACATGAATTAGCCTTTGGTTATGCCAAAATAAATTTTTGCACAAAGAGAAAATATAAATACATTTTATCGAAAGTAACAGTAGTATTTTTATATCAATCGAGGTGATGGCATGAAGGCGTAGCCTATAGTAGCTTTTTTATCGAAATAAAAATACTAACGTGCGAATTTCAATTCGCAGGTATCTTTATTTAGTCTCTTGATAGAGGAAAACGAGAATCTCAAAGTATTAAGAAGCCTTAGGACGCTCAGAGCATTGAGGTATTTTAACCTTTGATTACCGCGTTGAAATATTTTTTTTTATTTGATGCCAAATAATTGAGACAATGATAACCTTGATACCAGGCCACTGAGAGCGATTTCGCGGTGGCAAGGCATGAGAATAGTCGTCGGAGCATTACTCAAAGCCATTCCCTCGATCTTCAACGTCCTGTTGGTCTGTCTAGTCTTCTGGCTCATTTTTTCCATAATGGGTGTCCAGTTTTTTGGCGGCAAATTTTTCAAATGCCTCGACGAGGACGGCGTTATGTTGGATGTATCCGTAAGTCACTTTTAAAAATATACACGTACAACCAAGCCAATTTTACGATTCCTCGAAAGAGCCTTGTTTTAAAATTATTCATGAAACATGGCCAGCCGAAAGTGAGCTACAAAAGATTATTTATTAATCTTAAATAATTCCATTTTACGGCTGTTTCGAGTAAAAGCCTCCCAATTGGCGACACCGCAATTTTTGTACATATACTTATAAAATAAAAACGCAGGTGGTAGACACAAAGGAAGATTGCTACAGGCTTAATTACACCTGGGAGAACAGCAAAATAACGTTCGACCACGTGGGTGTTGCCTACTTGGCGTTGTTTCAAGTCGCAACCTTCGAGGTATGTCATTATTATATTGCGTCAATTGGTGACTTTGTGCGTTTTATGATGGAATAATTGTATCGTTTCAAGGGGTGGATGGAAGTCATGGCAGACGCCGTCGATGCTCGCGGAGTTGACCTTCAACCGCAACGCGAAGTCAACCTTCCCGCTTACATCTACTTTGTCATTTTCATCGTCTGCGGGTCCTTCTTTACCTTGAATCTGTTCATCGGAGTTATCATCGACAACTTCAACATGCTTAAGAAAAAAGTAAGTTTTTGCATCATTAACTCACAGCCCTCTCGCATCGTCTCATATTTACGAGCTTTTTTTTTCATATTATTTCAGTACGAGGGTGGCGTGCTAGAAATGTTTCTGACCGAGAGCCAGAAGCACTACTACACGGCCATGAAAAAGTTAGGGCGGAAGAAGCCGCAAAAAGTGATAAAACGTCCGATGAACCAGGTTCTCGCTATGTTTTACGACCTGTCCAACTCGAGGAGGTACTTATCCAAAAACTACCATTACTATACCTCGGATGATTTATTTATACGCTATTTTTTTTCTTTTTTTTATTTTGCTTTCAATTTCAAAATAATTCCAGGTTCGAAATAGTAATCTTCATCCTAATATTCCTGAACATGGTGACGATGGGAATCGAGCACTACGGCCAGCCGCACGTCGTCTTTTTCATCCTCGAGGTGTCGAACGCCTTCTTTACGACGGTGTTTGGCCTCGAGGCCATCGTCAAGATCATAGGGCTGCGTTACCACTACTTCACCGTACCGTGGAATCTATTCGACTTTGTGCTCGTGCTCGCCTCGATCCTAGGTATCGTCATGGAGGACATTATGATCGACTTCCCGGTCTCACCGACCCTTCTGAGAGTCGTCAGGGTCTTTCGCATAGGAAGGATACTCAGACTAATAAAAGCCGCCAAAGGTATGTTCTTTTTTTTATTTTTTATTTATTTGTATATATATATATATTTATTTACCAATGTTACTTATTATTTTTCAGGAATAAGAAAGCTGCTCTTTGCTCTCGTTGTGAGCTTGCCTGCCTTGTTTAACATCGGGGCACTCCTCGCTCTTATTACGTTCATCTACGCCATAATCGGGATGTCGGTGTTTGGTCACGTGAGGAAGCAAGGCGCCCTCGACGATATGGTAATCCATCGAATAGAGTAACATATCCACACTATGTAAAATTGTTTAACAACATCGTCCCGGTACTGCAGGTGAATTTCGAGACTTTCGGTCGAAGCATGCAGTTGCTGTTCCGGCTGATGACTTCGGCCGGCTGGAACGACGTCCTCGAGTCGCTGATGGTCCAGCCCCCGGATTGCGATCCGACGCCGACGAGCCGCAAAATCAACGGGGACTGCGGCTCCCCGCTCCTGGCGATCACCTACTTCACCTCCTTCATCATCATAAGCTACATGATAGTCATAAACATGTACATTGCCATTATTCTCGAAAATTTCAATCAAGCGCACCAGGAGGAGGAGATCGGCATCGTCGAGGACGACTTGGAAATGTTTTACATCCGCTGGTCAAAGTAAGCTGTTCCTACCACGTTTTGATTGAAATGTGGTGTAGTAAATGATGTTGATGAAAATCATTGTTTGGTTCGAAAGGTACGATCCACACGCGACGCAGTTCATACGGTTCTCGCAGCTGAGCGACTTCATAGCGAGCCTTGACCCGCCGCTGGGAATATCAAAGCCCAACGTGGTCGCGTTGGTCAGCTTTAATCTTCCCATAGCGAGGGGCAACAAGATACACTGCCTGGACATACTGCACGCCCTGGTGAAACACGTGCTCGGCCACGTCGAGGAGTCCGAGGACTTTAAAAAGCTCCAGGAGCAGATGGACGTCAAGTTTAAGAAGCAGTTCCCGACGCGCAAGGAACTCGAGATCGTGTCTTCCACGAGGATATGGAAGCGCCAGGACAAGGCGGCCAGGCTCATCCAGCGATCGTTCCGCGAGTTCATAACGTACGGACGACCATTAATGAAGCGATGGTCAACAATGGAAAAAAAAAAAAAAAAAAAAAAAAAAAACATAAATGATTCGTTTTGCAGGAACAAGCGTGAACGGGAGCGCATAGCCCAGGAGGTGGACTCGCAGACGCAAACGTCGAGTCCCGGCGGTGTGGGCAGCGACGGTAGGGGCGGTAGTGGATGGGGCGGCAAACTGTCGGCCCTACTGCACGTGCACAGGGGTAGCAGGGCCAGCAGTCGCAAGTCCTCGAGGGCCAGTGACGCCAGTGACGCCAGTGAATTGGGTACCGCATCGGCACTCTTCTTCCAGAATTTTCCGCTTCTGATGCTCTCCGGCGCCACGGGAGCCCACGAGGACCTGCAGCCTCCCGCCCTCACCGTCTCCCGTCCCTCGCCGACGGCCGAACACCCTTCGGCCGCCTCCAGCTCTGGCTCCGACTCCCACGTCACCGTCAGGTCGGTACACACATTATTTTACAACATCATCATGTACGGTCCATACATCTCCTCACAGCCGCTACTACCTCATCCTCCTCCCGATATGATTACACATATAATGATGTATCCTATATCCAGTTCATTTCTCATTGTCGCGCACGGCGTACTTTTCTTGTTTATTATTGGCACAGCCGTGCGTTGACGCATATTTTTTCGCGGTTCCAACGATGACTTTTGTCGAAAACGACAAAACTTTTTAAAAAGTATAGATCATCGTAGAGGACATCATATTTTCATAGAGAACACCTATACGTCACATGCTCATTTCAGGCATCAACAAGCATTATTATACTCCATCAAAATAATATCAATGTTAAATGAAATGGTAACTGTGTTCCTTTTACTTTTACAACAACCGAACCAAACAGACTCCAAAGAAGACTGACAATCTAAGCCCTATGATAGGTAAAAACGAGGAGAAATCCGTACCAGGTGTTTTATTTTATCTTACTGATTTAGAGAGAGATTTTGATATTTATAGCCCCGATATATCATACTATTAGCAGTAGCTTCTCTCGAGTACTAAGTACATTTTAAGCGTTAAGTCACTCTCATCAAGTATATCATGTACGAAATTATACACTTGATCCAAGTTAATTTTCGGTATATCACGAGAAATTAACTGCTGCTTCTTCTTCTCCCTAACAAAATATAGCGAGCTAAGCCACTTCATTACATACGTATTAAACATAGTGACCTTAGAAGACAAGAAAAGTTTTCCCATATAGTTTAATTAAGCGATCCCTGGACCCCGGCTTTTCTAGGAAATTATTATGCGTAGCCCGCCCGCAACTACTTGTCACCCGGCGCTTCGTCCCAGGACCTGCCTACCGCAGTAGTAACCTATACCTACCTCCGCACCTTCACAATTATCGCTTAAGAGTATAGACTTTACTTCTACCTTGGCATTAACATGGTTAATTATTTTATTCATACCTGCATACGGCTAATTTTTTTTATAAGAGTTTAAAGCAACTTTGCCGAATAATCACTCGTTATGCGCTGCAATAAGAAAATTAGAATTTAGTTTTTGTACGCCTTAGGCACTGGTCCAATTTTTTCGTGATTTTATGTGAAATTATTTATAACTCTTTCCAGTGGCTTATGCGAAATGGTGATATAAAATTTGTTGAGTTAATATGAATTGGTTTGAGAGTAAAAGTTACAGAAATTGAATGAAATTTGTCAAGATTTGGTCTTCCACTTCAACATAGTTGGTTTATTTGAAATATAATTCTTAAGCACTTTGTTTTATGTTTTTAATTTCTGAATAAAATCCATTTCAATAACCAAAAGTAAGTAGTCAACATTTTTCTTAATTTTTTAAATATTCAATCATTTTGAGATGGCTCAAAAGATTTGTCAAGTCATGTTATAAGATCTTTGACCATGATTTTTCTCATTTATTACTTAATGTGCCAACTGCGAATGCAGTTGTGTAAAAAAGACAGTCTACAAGGCATACAAAAATTAATTTTTGTAACACTGTAGTGGATAATTTTTCTTTCGAATTTATATGAGCAACTACACAAAAAATCCAGTAACAGACTCCCAAAATTAAAAAAAATGTTCGATCACCCACCGCGCGAACACATAGTTAGATTGTACTTATAGACAAGAAACTTTTTGATCTCGATAAACATTTATTGCTATGGTATTTGAGAAATGCTGGTACGTACCGTCAAACGAATATTTGAGATTGACAACCTGAGTTTTCCCTGAATTACTGAAGCATTGGTTCAGTTGATCATCAAATTCTTCTATGACTACATTTTATTATACTCGCTCGGCTGATAGCATTAATGAAGTCAATTATTTTATGAGTTTAACTGAAACAAACAAAAAAAACTTTCTTTAAAATTATAAATAATTGGCATGTTAAACATTAAAATATTCATAAAGATATTATCCAATTCAAATGAACATGTGTTTCAAAAAGCTTTTGAGAAAAAGAATTTGCAAAATCTGGTCAAATCCGATTTTTTACAATTTCTCTAATATTCAAAGTTACAGTGGTAGTGGTGAGAGTAAAATTAACAAAAATATCTTGTACCTAAAATATTCTTAAAAAACACATCTGCTTTTATGTTTACAAGTTTTCCCGCAATCCTAAAAAGTATGATATATTTTGAGGGAGTCCTGACTGAAAATTTTTTGCCAAACTGCTCGTAAAGCTACGTTTAACTCCACAAAGCACTCTTCGTTCACAACTCCATGATTTATCGGCTTGTTTTAAAAATTTGTGCACACTGGCTTGCTTTGATAAAACAGAAACAAAAAAAAAAAAAAACAAAAAAAACTTTATTTTTCACCATCAGCCATCATCGGTATACTTACCGATAGACGCCAAAACTAATCCATCGCTCGTTTGTTGTTCGCATGATGTATCCCCCCAACCGGCACAACAACAGCAACAGATCGTCCGGCGCGACACTCGGTCGGCAAGACGCTGTGGAAACTGACGAGGACGTGGCGTCACCGCCTGCGCCGCCCCCGCCCCAACAACACCAGCAAAAGCGCCACTCGCTCCGGCCAAGCGGCACCGCCCTGTCCCTGAACGTCCTGCAGCGCGACCTCAAGGAAGCCTTCACCCGCCGCTGCAGCAGCCTGAGACGCCGTCCCGCGCCCCAGCCGCCCCACCTCCGACCCACCGACGCCCAGCCCGACGCTGTGAGCATCCTCGTGACGGAGCCCAGCCCCGAGGGCACCTCTCCCGGGGGCCGACCACCCCTGCTCAGGCAACAATCCGAGGCCACGGTCGTGCACGTCCTCGTGCACCGCGAGAGCGAGGAGTACCGCGAGCAAGCGCTCGAGGAGGAGGAGGAGGAGGGACCACCCCAGGGCAAGAGCCTCAAGGAGGAGCTCGAGGACGCCGAGAGGATGGCTAGATGAACGCGAGTTGCAAACTGCTTCCCCCTTCATCTCTTCGCTGGATATAGTTCGACGTGCAGCTGCTCGCAAGGGACGTGCATATATACATAGGACTGCATTATAATAATATACAGCTCTCCGAACTCCGTACTCGTGTAAATTTATGCGATAGGGTATCCCGATGTTGGATCGAGAGTTTGATACTTTTCTCTATAGGTGTACGTGTCGTAGGAAAATTTTTAATTATCGTTGGATCCGTATAGGTATACGTACGTGCGTTTAAATTGCGGAGGGAACGTGATGCTTGTCGCGTTTTTAATGAAATGCGGGTTCAATATTAAACGTTGGCTGTGCGGATAATTAATGACGAATAAATAATCATGAAAACTATTTAGTAATTTTGGTAAACATTGCTACGATTTTATACCAGTTTTTTTTTTTTTTTTTTTTTTTTCATTGTAACACGCTGCTCTTTTTTTCCTACCCTCGTTTTACGCACAATTCGAGCTAACAATGTTTTTTGTTGAAACTCATTTTTTTTTTTTTTTTTTTTTTTTAATATAGCTCTGTGTAAGTGACTGGCGTTGCGCTCTTGCGGTTGGAAATAATTTTGGCTGTATGCTCTACATGAGCGTGTAAAAAAGTTTTCAATCACAGGAGGAAATCATTTCCGACTGTATCTAAGATTTTATTTCGTGTATACTTATGTTGATTTGGATCGATGGCGCTAGTGAAAAAAACGCACTAGCGGTGTCTTCTCATTTCCTTAAATACATGTTACAAAGAAGCTTTTCGACGGCATCAGCGTGTCGTGAAAAATTAACGATTAGTAGATAACATGTCAATCATCGCGGCTGAACAAATCGAGCTTCTATACGTGCAGTTTCCAACTAGTTGGTATAGTTAATTTCGATGCATGATTTTTATTAAAGCGGAATGACGAAAATTTTCTTGTAAATAGTACGTATACGTGTAAATAAATTAAAGCGTAACTCATAGGTTTTCGTAGCGTGTATATTTACAAAAATTTTAAACGATCGTTGTGATATGGACGAGATCGCGGTAAATGAATTATCACGTGAATGTTTCGCAAATAACGTAGAGACTATATTGAATTGAGGATAATTTATTTGTTGCTATTAGGTTGACGATTCACTTTGTCCCGGTCTTCTCTATTTCTTTGTTTTATCTTTCAAATTTTATATTTTAGTACCTAAACGAAAAAAGAAAAAAAAAATAATAATAATAATGAAAATTGTTACGTAAAATAAAAATTGTAGAGACTAAAACTGTAAACGGTAATTCTAAATACCAGACGTAGTTCATTATCGCTACTTCTGTATAAATGTAAAAAAGAAATGATAGTTACCGTAAAAAACAATTGTATATAATTAAGGTACAATTAATTTTTACACTAAGAAATACGTGGCACATATGTTTTAATAATAAAAATTATACCCAACGAAGTTTTGCGCGCTTGAAAAAGAACACGACGAAAAAAAACTTTTTACATGTACATAAACGAATGCACGAGAGACTTCTGCACTTGAAAAGGTTCGCAATTAAAAATCCAACGACAAACCAAAGTGTGGAAGATACAAAAATCCTAGAAGAAAAGTTTTTTAGAAAACAATCAATTGGAGCGAGTAATGCGGTTGGAAATAGTTGAAACTGACAACAATATAATATGTACTGCCTCAATAATAAAATTGTTAAGTTGCGCGTCCATACAAGTTGCTTCTGATAGTTTCGAATTATTTTTGAACAAAAAAATTTTTGCTATTGCTAATATCGAATTGCTCCCTTACGAAACACTACGAAACACAATAATAATAACAAAAAATTTTCATGTAATGATTAAGATTCATAAATAATAAATGAGAATATCCATTGATCCTCAACCTCTAAAAACCTTCTATAAGGTTCTTTTCTTGTATTAAAGGTAATAAAATCGGCTCCGCTCGACAATCTTCAGGCGACACAGAAATTAACGTAGCTAAAAATAACAAGCATAAACATATAGTAAAAGCGACGAATAGCGCTGGCGAGACCTTTTGTAAAGTGTCACCTTAGATGAAATTACAGGACACGCGTTACAATTTTATGTATATAGAGTATCTAAGACCATAATAGTAAATAAACTGAATTAATCAAGTCAATTATCGAATAACGTAATGAACATGTTTGACGAGTTCAATGAATGCAACAGTATGTGAATTGTCGAAAACAAAGGCGCGAAAATGAAAAAAAGTGTGACGTACTAATATAGGGTATAGATACTTTCGTAAATGTAGCTTCGAACTTTTAATATAAATTTCCTGAATTTTAGAGACACAGTATTTTTTGCTACTTAGTGTCATTTTTTGTTTTACTGGAAGCTTCAAAAAGTAAAGAAGAAATTAAATTTCACGCGTAAGTACTACTTTCAAAATTTACGGTTTATATCGATCCGCTGCAACTAAAATTTAAAGTAAATTCATACTTTTAAATCGTCAAAGTAATTATATAGCAATCGTTGGTACTCTTTTTAAAAAAAAATAAATAAAAAAATTTTAAAAAAACTCGTACATAGCTCTTTATGATGTAATTCAAATCATTAGTGTCATACGAAAAAACCATCCTGAAAATTGCACTGCAAAATAAATGAACAATTAAACATAAGTGACCCATTAATCCATTTTAAAAAGAAAACTCCTAAACAAATGGAAACAATCCAAGGACGAAAAAATCAGAAACTGTACAATCATTTCAATGTTATAAATTGAGGATCGGAGAAGCGTAACAAGTGAACAGGAAAAAGATTTTAACAACTTGTACATTATAATAAAATCAGGTTCAGATATGTAAAACACATCACGTAATGATCGCGTAGTTATGTTTTTAAGTTATTGAAAAATTAAAAAATAATTTATTGCATCTTCGTGTAAGGTGTATGCACCCATAACATGGGTAATAGAAGAAAACAAATTTCAGTATGAAACGTTCATAATTGTTGTCAAAAGATTTTTCCATTATTTTTATTGTTATTCATACGCGTGAATATCGGCTAAGGGCTCGAATCGACTGCCGACGTTTATTCATTTCTAATTCGATAATCAGTCGAATTGATGATTTTTTTCTTGATTAAAAGAAGTGTAGAAGTTAGCCATGTTTTTGATTTTTTCACATAAAAACATCGTATGAACATCAAGGAAATACGTAAGAGCGGTAAAAAAACCCCCGACGGATTCAAAAATTTTTTAAATGCGTCTAGCTGCAACGACTATTTTTATTGTCTTCCCTTTTTGCTCGTTATTAGTAATTAAAATTTTCAAATAATAACAAATTGAAAAAAAAAAAAAAAACAAACAAAAAAAACAGTATAATTTTAAATTATCTCTGATTTTGCATATAATAACAAGGTATAAGCACGCACACACGCATACGTTTAAAAAGTAGTATCGGTATAAATTGCGGAGATTTTGTTACAAGAAAATTGCCTCCCTGCCGCGCATCTCACGTGCTCCCCAAAACGAGCAGTGATTGTTGACAATATACATTTACCCGCCACGAGAGACAACAAAAATAAATTTAAAAAACGCTTACGAATGAAACCGTTTGGATGAAGCATTAAACCATGGATGAAAATGATACGTGCACTGGATGAAAAAAAAAAAAAAAAAAAAAAAAAAAAACAATAACGCATTTTAAATTTTGATTAGAAATGTTACTGGTGAAACAAAATCACGCAATCGCTTTTGTACGAACCGGTGCACGGGAGAGTAAAAGGAAAAAAAAATCCAACAATCAAAGGCCTACAAAACGTAATTTAAATATAACCCAGTGGCGTTAATTATTACCTTAAGGTGTAGTACCGTTACTGCAATATTATATAGGAAACTGTGTTACGACAAGCGAAATAGTAAAAATAAATAATTAATGTACTTGAGTAAGTGGCGAGTTGAACGCCAATGCAAAATTTATCGCGTCATTGAGCGCCTTAACGTAAATAACTGTACGCAAATGAAAATACAAAGTCTCCAGAAATCATATGCATATACACTTACTCGAGTTCTTTTCCGGCTGATCGATCATTTCGATGCCGTATGCGTGCCAATAACGTACCTTCGATACATGTAGTAACTACTCTGGTACCTGCGTTTCAAACTGTTGGCTTGACTGGCGATTTATAAAAAAAATTATCCGCAACCTTTTCTCCATGTAATGAATTTTAGTTTTTTTTTTTTTTTACATATTTATAAATATTTTTGTAGTTAGTTACCGATCAACTTTCCACGTTCGCAAAAATTTATTCTAAAAATTTAGCAATACAGTCAGTCAAGTCAATTGAAACGTAAATACATAGCTGCATTAATGAAATAAATATACAATAAGTCTTTGAACACATGATGTGGATGTTTGACAAAACTATGCTGTATCATTCATTCCGAGCAATTGATTCCGAACCCCGTGCACAGAGATATGGTATGTACATAGTGTAAGAAAATAACTTTTCCTCTCCTACCTCGTTTTTCCTTCAAAAAAATTCAAAGTTACTTATTTACCTAAAAAAAAAAATATTGACAAAACTGTCGTCAGAAATGAAACTAAAACAAAATTTAATTGATGTGAAAACGTCAGTCTTGTTAGATTTTTCAACTTCTTTGGTATTTTTGTATTTTTTTTTTTTTTTTTTTTTTTTTTTTTCAGTAAAAGTAACGGTATAAATATGTATAAAAGGAAACGAAAAGCACTAAATCTCTTGCCTCGTAATACCAAAGATCATAGCACGCGTTAGATATCCGGCACGTATACCGCACAATTTGTCCCAGAGAGATAATTTTTTCATCGCATTGAATCAATTTTTCACTATCACAAACTTGTGAGAAAATTATCACTCTCGGCTCATTTTCACGTACAATTCTTATTATATTCATCCGATGGACGCGTGAGACTTGCGTAAGACAATTAATGATATCCATATACGTACGTAAATATATAATAATGAACAATGTTCGTTACTCGAAGCGCCATCCGTTTATCGCATAGCCGAATTTTATTATTATCATTAAATTATTATTATTATTATTATTGTTATTATTGTTGTTGTAAGCATTTATTTATACTGCGAGTGTAAACATGTTGCATATTATTTTCAAGCAGTATTATTACCGTGTTGTTACTGCGCGTATGCGTTTATTATTGTTAAAGTTTTATTATTATGATTGCGTTCGTCGGCCAGGCAGATGCCCAAAAAAAAGCTGAAATCGAAATATTAAAATAAAGCGTCGTCAATGCAGCGCTGGACAGGCAATGTGAAAAAAAAAAATGTAAAAACTAAATGAATTCAACGTCCGAGTCTGGAATGTTCGACTCTGATTGGCTCTTACAGTCAGAGCAAGTGGTACAATAGTTATCAGCAATATTGTACGAGGAGCAGTTATTCTGTCAGATATTTTATTATAATAGTGATAATTTAAATACGATACTTAAAAAAAAAAAAAAAAAAAAAAAAACGAAAAAAAAAAACAATAAACAGTGAGAAAGATGAGCTAGACTCTATGGATTATAACTAGTACTTTTCGCTTGTTTTACTAATAATGCGAATAATATTATTAAAATCATACAAAGTATTATACAATTATTCCTAAACAATAAAAAAGTGGAGTTTATCGATAACAGGTGTGTGTATTTATTTTCCTTGACCAATTTTTTTGTATTTTATATAGTTACAGTGGCTATTTATCGCGCACTACTCTCTTGGTGATCATTATGCAGTAAAAGAAGAAGAAAGAACAAAAGAAGGAATGACATAATAATGTAGAGACAAAAAGTATTGTCAATAGCTAAATTAAGATATGCCATTCATAAGAACTGCTGGTGTCAAAAACTAGGTTCGTTACGAATGATGCATGTTTTTCTTTTTTAATCACAAAAACTTACAAACAGGTCTGCTTAAAAAAAAAAAAAAACCTAAAAAAACTTGTGGGGAAAACCTCCCTGACCTACTCGTTGGTACAAACATTTTTTTGAGGATCATATTTTAAATACTTTCGTGATAAAACATATTTAAAACATATGGAATGTTGTGACAGTCATCGATTTTGTTATTTGATAAATTTCAAATAATATAATGTAAAATAAATAAATAATCAAGAGTCAAAATTGAAAATTTTTAAATCTAATAAGCTTATAAGTTCAGAGCTAGTACACTTTTTATTAGTTATATAATACATGGAAAAGTTACTTGCTTTGAGATTTTTTATACAAATGATTTTGAACTCTACGATATTTAAAAAACAATAAAAAATAATCATCAAACAGAGCTGAGACTGCTAAGTGTTAATCAGGACTTTGTAGATTACATTTAATGTCTTTCATTTAAAAAAAAAATGAAACGAATTTTATTACATTAAATAAATTCATTATAAAACTATTTTAAGTAAATTATATCTATTGCAAAGGTTTACATATATTTTTTATAGCTACCATTACTTCCAATACAGTTTTTTTTTTATTCAAGGAAACTTCCGATAGCTTAAATTAGATTTTGAATGAAAAGATTGACCTGAATCAAAAATATTAATTCATATTTATTTTATTTGCGCAACTTCTTATCTTTTGCTACGATAACACTTTTAAATTGATCGGAATCATTACTTTCAATCCTAATTACACATGTTTATCTAACTATAGACAAACATTACTTTGTTGATACTCTTGTACGCTTGTCCCATGAGAAATTAGCTCCATAGGTACGTGGTTTTGGATTGTTTTCATTGGGTTGCTGAACAAAATAATTCCATCCCATGTTTTCACAATGTCTTATAGCATCCTCCTGTGTAGGAAAGTTGACTCTTGTTGCTTGTAAGGGATCTCCCCTGAAAAATAAATCATTGTCACAGTTTTCTTATTATTATTGTAGGATTTAAAAATTAAAAAAAAAAAAAAAAAAAAAAAAAAACAAGTTATGCGATGAAACACAGTAACAGAAACGAAATTCCATAAGGTATATGTCTGTAACTTACGAAGAACACCATCCCATGAGTGGATTTTCCCAGCGCTCTCTGGTATCAAAACAAATTTGCCAGTGATGAGTATTGTCTGTTCCAGACTGCATGGCATTTTTTGATGGCATGTAGATGCGAACAGTTCTCGTCTTGATGTGCTCCTCTGGTACACCAGAGCATATACCAACAGCATCTAATTCACTTTCGATGGTGATGTAGTTATTCAAATCCTTGTCATGTTGAATCTGTTCTCTACCTCTCATCACATCGTGCAAACTTTCACGCAAAGGTTTGTAAACCTCCACGGACTTTTCGTCTTTTGATTTCGAAGCTCTACTCAGAGTTGAGGTGGAAGAAAGATACTTGCTATTGAAAATAACAGAACCAACGGTAAATTGTAAATATTACAAAAAATACACATATTGACTACAATAAGGATTACATAAAATCAAGAGGTTATGTTTAGGTAAATAGGGTTTACACTTTTGACAGTTTGTTTAATAAAATTGTTATAAGTATACGAATGTGTAAGTGTAATTACCACTGCGAAGAGTTATTGATAATACGATTCACATTTCGTATCAGTAAGGCTTTGGAGCCCATATTTTCCGCACTACTGAAATTTTGACTCAACTGTGAAGTTTAGCAGAAGACACTGAATTTCGTATGAGCAGAAACAACCGTTTGACAACGAAAACAAAACGCTGATATGCGGGAGCCCGCGAACTATACGAAATCGCTCGAAAAAATTGTTTTCGATACAAGAAAAGTATAAATAATCGTCAAATCACGTCTTTAACTTTTGTTCGGTAAATAAAAAAACTAATACGTCATGATAAAAGGCATGCTGAAAAAAAAATTTCACGCTTGCTTCCATTTTTTTTTTTCTAATACTTATTTGAGTCCAATATCAAACACTTTGGCGATAAAGCATTTATAATTTTTTAAACGAAAAAACGCTAAGGTTGTTAATTAAAGGCTGTTAATGAATTTAATGAAATCATTTCAAATTCGTGACATTAAGCGCTTGGAATCTCATACGTTGAATTTTAAGACACTTTGATCTGATAACCCTACAATTTACAGGATGATAAATAAAATTTCAAAATCTTGTGAAATTTACCTCGATTTAAGATAATAATTAAAATGATTCGCTGTGATAAATTTAACCTTCGAGCACAGGCAATCATAAAAATGTTGCCCTTATATCCATGCATTGGGGTTCATGGACTCGGCAGAGTTTGATTCCGATTGTCCAGAAAAAAAAAAAAAATCATAAACGTGTAGGGGTAATTTTGTCACAGAAACGCTATCACCACTGAAGCTATGGATAGCCCCACTCACGTGGCGAGCACTATTTTTCGTACACCCATAAACGTAATTTAAATCATAAAAGTATACAGTTTTTTTGTTATATGTGACCCGTACAGATACGTTTTAAAACGGCAAAAGCCGCATAGCTACGGGGGATGGAAAAAAAAAAAAATTTCTAAAAAAGATATATAGGTACTCGTACACACACGATGATGAGTGTTGAAAATGAGACTCATCGTGTTTTTTCTACACTTTATAATATCTGTGCATTTATACGACGTGGAGCATAAAATTGAAAGTATAGTTGTACCAACAAAAGTATACAATATTTGAAGGCACTAATACATATAATAATTAGTACCGCTCGAGCTGCAGGGGGGTGATGGGCAATCGGGTGTGATATGACGCTCACCACCGTGACGTCATTGCAAGACGGGGGGGGGGGTGTCTGCGGTATATATCCATGCACATGTATTATGTGTATAGGTATACAATACGTACAGATATAGATTACACGGATGCTTGCACACGGTCTCGATATGACTGAGCGTTACGTATAATATTACGCGGAAGCAAAACACGGCCGGGGCGCATGCCCGACACCCCCTGCAACGCTATGCCAGCACCTCTCGCCCCTTCGATCCCTCGGACGCGCCACCGTGTATACCCTCTCCGCACAATCTCGGTGCGCGAGAACGCGCGAGCCTCGTCCGGGCAACTCCAGGATTACAATGGGTCATAACGTGAGTGCGCCTCTATACTTAATCATCATTTATCATCTCATCTCTTTCAAAGTCGCTAAGAAAACCAAAACGAATTTTTTTTCCAACCAAAGTTTTTTTATCACCACAGGGATGCGGGGTGGGGTAAGTGTACGGGGGTTGTCCTCATAAATTTTGTACCTTTGCACACATTGCACTCGCTCGGCTCAGCTGTTTTGCTACTCGCGTGTGCTTACCCACTACAACATAATTATTGTACCGTATATACGCGGGTGATGTAGAATATTACGGTGTGATGCGTGTATAGGAAATATAGGGATACAGGATGTCTTTTATAATAATACGTCACGTGTTTAACGATTGAAACTCTTTTAACCCGCCTTTAATGCTCTACTCGTAAGTATAATATACATTGTGTGTACATAATATATACCCTCACGGGTTGGTACACTTTAATATAAAAAAAAAAAAAAAGTATATACATTGCGCGCCACAGGCGATGATGATATATGGTAATGGGCATTTAAAAATATTATTTTTTATTATACGCATATGGACTATAATACGTGTGTAATATTATATAGATTTGCGAGGAGACATTATAGTACATGATAATGTTGCGTCGCGTATAATATACAGTCACTAACATTTTATCAATTCCAATTTAATTTTTCGTAATAATTTGTGTTTTTCATTCGTCGATCCAGCGAGTTGAATCGTTCCTCTGCTCATCCGCGGAATGAAAGTGTAAACCCGCGTAAAGCCACAAAAGCGTATAATATACGTGATTATCGCAATGACAAATAACAATAATAATTTTGCTTTGCAGGTGAAAATAGGGATGTGCCTGTCACTGGTGCTGGCGGTTATTAACACGGGCGTGGATTCCGCGACGCGGCACATGATAGCCAAGAGAAATTACAGCGATCAGAGTGTCGAGGGCTACTTGGCCGAGGTAACATTCAATACGCGCAGTATACATGCTGTGTGACTTACTCTCCGCCGCCCCGGGTAGGATTACCCCACTTTCCAAATTTAGCTGCCCATCAAATTTTCATTGAACCTTTTCAACGGGAATCGTGTAACTTGTGTCCCAAATTGACATTTTTTTTTTGTTTTTTTTTTTTTTTTTTTTCATACGAAAATCTTTACTTTCTTGGGATGAACATTTTTCCACCCCTAAAATACAAGTAAACCTATGGTTTTTTGTGTATATACCTCTTTAAAAAGTTGAGTTTAAAATTTAAAAAAAAAAATAGATTTTAGTTCCGTCCGAATAAAGCAGATAATTCACCCGGAATTTCGTATAGTGGAGTCTAATGGATGATATAAAAAAAGATTAAATACGTTGCGCGAAGAATTATACATCAACAGAACCGATTGATTTTTGACCACGAAAAAAGCATAAAATTGCACAATTTTAATTTCTCTACTTGATTGTCTTGCGTTACAAAGTATCGATTCAAAGTAGATGAGAGACTATGAAAAAAAAAAAAAAAAAACAAAAAAAAACAGGCAATAACAGCGCATTGGTTGAGCAGAGAACCTGCTGGTGGAACGAGGTGTGCAAGGAGGAGTTCCACAGCAAATTTCGTTGCCGGTGCCCGCGTTGGGCCTATTGCCGGGCTCCCGGCCGCTACTACGACGCCCACTGCAGTATGACCAGGACCGGCTACATCTGGACCCAACCCGAGACTTCGCTGATGCTCGAGAACGTCGGCAAATAACAAACACCCACGTTGCGACGTGTGCACAGCTACACCTCGCGACGTCGTGGCTCATCCGCCAGGGAGAGGGACCGGGCCGAAGCTGCCTCCCGCTCCAAGAATGAAAAAGTCAACACCGAGGGTTGATTTTAACACCTCTTGTGTTGGTTTTATTTTTTTTTAAAACCTATGTGTTTTTGTTGACACTTTGTTTGTTTTCTTTTAAGAAAAACTAATTTTTTTGCTCGTCACAATTCGCTCAGTAAATTTATATATTTTCGTTACTGGTTTTTTATGCGATTCTGGGAAAATCGTTAATTTTCGTCAATGTTATCGACCGATTTGCGTGAATCGGGTTTAAGGTGATTCCATTGGAAATCAGACTTGGGCTGTTTCGTTGATCTCGAATCCCGATCAAGTTCGGAAAACAAACGGTTGTTCGAGCATAACAATATGCATGTATGTATACTAATGAAGATTTATTATACATCCATGGGGGTACTATGAAATTTCTTATGCCTTTAAAAATTTGTGATTTAATTGAACGTAAACTTAGAGCAGATTAGAAAAAAGTTGTTTGTTATCTTATAAATTTAAAGATATATAATAGAGTAGTTGAGTAGAAAAGAAAAAAAAAAAAGTTAAACATGCTCAAGGGAATTTATTTTCTTTCGAGCGGGCTTTAGATGAAATTTAATATTTACTGATAAATCACTTGTTCAAACAAATAACACACGGAAGCAAGATAGAGATTGTTAAAATAAGAAAAACACGCTGATTTTATTCACATAAACAGCTGCCATGAAAAGTTCGAATATTAAGCAAAAAAAAAAAAAAAAATTGCCTACTCATAATTCAATAGCAATCGTATATACTTATTTTGCCTTTAAAATTTTACATATTATCAGTTTTTTCAAAATTAACGTGTACAAGGCTAAGATTATCATTGAATAAGTTGAATACGTTAAAAAGTTCAATTGTACAGCATGTGGTAGACTGGTAGCGTCGGAGAAAAAATTACACGACAGATAATAAAGATAACGTCGTAATGAATTTCAGTTCGGTTTTACAGCAACAGCATTCTTTCGAGTTAGATATCTATTGTCACGTACGTGGCTTGGCCTTCTACACGTAACACTACGTAGAAAAAAAGCTCTATGTATAATAAAAATGTTAGAACTCTCGTGTTCGTAGGCACACGTTTTGTTGAGACTTGTTGCATACAAACTTGTTGAAAAATTAGAACTGTTATGTGCAGACACGTTGTTCGATTTAAAACGCATAAGTATCTCTAATAAATAGCAGAATTTTAACACGATATGCCAAAACCTTCCAGGACATTTATTCAGTGACATACGCACATGCACATTCACACGTACACTCTGAAAGACTTGTCCATGTTAATATTCATAAATATGTATACTAAAAAAAAAAAAATTTCAATTTTAAAAAATAGGTCTTAACACGCATATTCCAATATGTATATATAAGTGTGTATGCAAACTTGTGAAAAAATATATGAAATGTAAATATATGTAAGTTGAAAAGATATTAACATAATATACTATTAAAGTTTCCCGTATTTTTTATTATTTTTCATTACTATTGTTTAGGAAAAAAAAGCCACTGCAATAACGAAAAACGTATACACGTACACTAAGTGAAAAGTTGTATGATTTTATTTTCCCATTGTAAAGTGTACTTTAACGGAAGAACGAGTAAGTGGGGCAAAGAGACAAAGCATCGTCGTGCCGTTGTACATCCTAATATATATAAGGTAAGTACCTCGATTGCAAACCAACAAGCCCACTTCCACCATCCGCTTGATAACTGTTATTTTCCTTTTATTTTCTTCAAATGCTGTTTGTTGAGGTGGGTCATGGGTGAAACGCACGATGGTTGACAAAATAAGAAAATACTTTGAGAAATTTTACACAGAAACGACCATTTCTCTAAAATTTGGGTAAGAAAATTAAGCAAGAAAGCGGACAATTTTTTAAATTTAGAACAAACGCTCATAAACACTATTATGATTTGCGTTTTTGAAAGCTTATTATTCATCTCTTGTAAAAGACAAGTATTCTGAAAAATATACGTATAAACGCGCCCTGGTGAAAAGATGATGGAACCGGAACGTTAAACAAAAATACATATAAATTCCTTCCAAAGTTCTAGTTGGAAAAATTAAAAAACGGTTTCAATAATACGATGTGCAATGTATTATTGAGAAATCAATGTAATACATATAGTGTCTGTCTAACCTTTATTGTTACAACTATATAGGATTTAAACCTGCAAAATAATGTTAACCTTTTAAGATTCAGAAGTTTCCCAATGATCTATATGACTTATGGAACTTAAAGTCACGTGAGAGAACAATACTCCATGCAACTCTGAATCATAGAAAATAGGATTTGTCAAGTAATTTTTGTACACAGAATGTGTATTTTTCATTTCTTATTAGATGCTTTTGCCGAGGAAATATTGTTTGACTTTGGACACAAATTATGAACAAAAATTGTTTTTTTTTGTGCAATAAGGTATTCTATTATTTTTTTTTTAAATATACTTGTACGAGTAATTCTCTTCATGGTTTGAAATCGTAAATCCAAAATATATTTTAAACAACGTACCCACTAACCTACTACTACGTACATATAAGTACTACTTAATAGACGTAACAGCTAAAAATATTAAATTCGATTAGTGTGAAATCAGTAACCAAGTAGATACACACCCGATTATTTCTTATCATAGGTAACGTTGAAATTCGACGTCGACAAACGATAACACATTCATTTTGTGGAATTTTGAAGACCACAGCAAAGAACTTTACTATACTTACACATTTTTGACTCTTCACAAGCAAGATATAGCTCACAATACGTGCCGAAGCTATTAGCTCTTGTCCACGAAATCGAAAATTCCACTCGAGGCTATATTAAGTACTGGAGTAAATCATTAAAATTTTACTTGAAAATACGAAAAAGTACAAGTATTTCACGTGATGACGCAGTTGTTTTTTTTTGTTCACGTGTATGGTTTAACTAAGTACAGCACGTGATTCATCGTCAAGTCGATTACAATGTTCAAGTATAAAACACGGCCGATGCCGGTAGGTATAGCGTAAACGTGCAACGACCGTGCGGAGCTAACCGAGCCAAGGCACCGACGCAAAAGGTGCTCGCGCGACAACGCAACCGAGTATTTCAGCGCTCTATATATACCTCTAGCTGAGCCCGTGTATAGTTAGAGGCCGTGTACGTGGGTGGCGGTGGTCGTAGTTCTGTGTATTGGTGGCCCCCCTCTCTCCACGTTTGCGCACTGAACACATTTTGAGATTGAAAGTTTCGCGTAGACCTATATGTGTCGTCTCGTCGTCTGTCGTTCTCTTTCCGTTGGACGAGTCTGTGCGCGTGTGTGATCGGGGGAGGTGCTATACGTACAAGCATATATAAATATACCGTTTCGGGCGTGCTAGCTGGTATGGGAACCCTCGGGAAAGTATAAAAGGAGAGCTCGTGAGTCGCTAAGCGTGGAGGAGAAACCCAGGCGGGTTCTCTCTCTCTCCTACTTATTCGGCTGCTGCTGCAGCTGGAGCCTCAGAACGTCCCGTGCCGTCGTCCGCACTTGTACACCCTTGATTAAAACCCGTGCTTACACAGTCTTCCAATAATTTTCCAACCTCGTGCGCCACATACTTATACCTATACTTGAATCCGTTCGTTTGGTGCTTCTTTACAAGAAACTTACAACGCATGACAGCGCTAGGTATCACCGCTGGTGCTCACCCGTTGAGCAAAGGAGGAAACCACGTCGTGTCTTTATTACATACACATATTATCATCCCCCTTTTCTTCCTCTTGGTTGTCTGTTTCCTCAGGTAGACGTAGACCGACATCTTCGTCGGCATAATGGCCCTCAGTCAAGCGTGTGTGGTGAGTAAAGTCCCCTCATCCTCTAGGTGTGTGCGTATATAGACATAAATATGCCAACAGCATCGGCAGCGGCATCAGCCTCGACTTTGCAGAAACATAAATCATATAATTATATACACGTCCCTCCCGTCGAGGCATGCCTCTCTTCGGCCTGCGACCGAATGCCGCTGAAAACCTCGTCGGAGTTCCAATTTATACTCTCTTGCTAGCAAGGGGGGCACTCTCCCCAGCCCACCGAGGAAGCGCCACCGCTCTCCTCCTCGGCGCGGTACTTGTTCTGGCCTCTCGGCGTGACTTTCATCATTGCGAAACTGGTGCTGCTGCTGCTGTTGATGTTCCTTATACAAGTATAATCATACGATCTTCGCCGACAACGATCATAGTTTTCAAATGACCAAATCCACTAGCGTTTAAAGTTACGGTTCATCACACAAGTTCATGATGGGTTTAAGTTAGTGACTCGGACGTTGTTGCTTTTAGTGCTATTGTGTAAGAGATGTCATTTTGTGCTGACTATTATTGATTTCTACGTTTAAACTATTAAATTTTTTTTTTTTGGAAATCAAACTTCAATGATGTAGTTGTCATAACACGTTGGTCTTGCCAATTGTGATTTATAGAGGGTCGAAATGCATCCATATTAAAACTTCACATTGTCTCATGTAGTGTTTTATGCTTATTTATAGTCATGTGATTTATTTCAGATAAAAGTATATAGCACGGTTATAGATGATGTAATATCTGGTGTACGTGAGGCTTTTTTGGATGAGGGTGTTGATGAACAAGTGCTTCAGGAACTGAAGCAAATATGGGAAAGTAAGTTGTTGTCCAGCAAGGCTGTGGAGCTGAACCTTGATACTCCAGAGCCACAACCACCTCAGTTGAATTCAACAAAAAACAATGCGTCTAACAAAAGCAGCTCTAAAAGTAAGATATCGCTTTAATGATACATTTTGTGCTTGTAATGCCAGCAGATGAAGCAAAATTTTAGATTTTACAAAGAAGTCACTGATGTAAGTAAAATTTTTTTTTTTTTTTCAGAAAATAGCAACGCCAACCATGCTAACAATGCTCAAGCAAAGTCGGTTCCTATGGAGGAATTGCCCATTCCAACCCAGCAAAGCTTACCGGCTCAACCTGTGCAACCTCAGCAACAGGTTCAACCACAGCCACAGCCTCAAGCGGCTCAACCACTGCCTCAGACTCAAGCACAGCAACTTCAAAATGCGCAACATGCGCAATCAATGGCATTGCAACAGCAACAAATGCAAACACAGCATCAGCCCATGCAGCAACAACAGCAGCAGCAACAGCAAGTTGTCACTCCGGGTGCTGATCGACAAGTCTCCATACAGATAAAATTGCCTGTTCATGGAAATTTGCCCGAGCGACTAATAAATGTTCATGTTCCTGCTGCTGCCCTTCAAGGTGAATAACCCAAATTTTCCTAATTTGAATACCATCTTTGTAAAAGTTTTCAAACAATCAATTCAATTTTTTTTTATAGGGAACCAGCTGCATTCTCTCTTTGCTGGGCCCGTTATTACTGCTGCAATATCATTGCCAGTTCCATTTGCAACATCTTTACTACAACAGCACGTCAATACTACATTTGAACATCTTTCTGGTTTTACTCCAGTGCCCATCTCTCACCCTGTACAATTTTTACCACAAAGCAGTGCCAACCTTATGCAGCAGCAACTTATTCAAAACCAGGTAATTCAAAACTATTGAAATTTTGGCTGGATTTTGCAAAGCTCATTTTATTCACAAGTATATAACGTTTTTTAACAGCAAGGCAATATTGCTCAGTTGGATGGTACTGTAGGTGATTCAACAGATGATGATGATGATGAAGAAGAGGAAGACAATGATGACGATGATGATTTGGATGAGGACAAAGAGGATGAAGAAAACGATGATTCTGGTGCAAGAGAAGAAGTTAGTATTGCAATTAATATGAACCTTGTTGATACAGTTGTTAACTTAAATTTTTTCTACCCAGGAACCACTTAACTCGGAAGATGACGTCACTGATGATGACCCAACGGATTTGTTTGATACTGATAATGTAGTTGTTTGTCAATATGATAAGGTAGGCCATTGTTACATGTCCACATATTATAGCGTAAGAAATATGTTAGTCATGATATTTTATTTGAAAATGCTTTCAGATTACGAGGAGCCGAAATAAGTGGAAATTTTATTTGAAAGATGGTATTATGAACTTGAGTGGTAAAGATTTTGTTTTCCAAAAAGCCAATGGAGATGCTGAATGGTGAAAAATTACCTTGAGCAGTGTCAATGTTCCACAATTGACAACTGCCAAAACTTATGGACTGAGAAACAGTCAAACTGTTTCCAAACTAAACATTCACGAATTTATGTTGGTAATCGCCAATGCAAAACTTTTGAGTTGTTTTTTTTATTCCTTAACGTGCAAAACATCAGTAATTTGCTCAATTACTTGATTTAAGTGTATAATTTTTACTAATATGAATGTAGGCTTTAAAAATCTGATTATCATTTGTTTGTTGTATACTATTAAGCAATCAAGTTTAATTTATTCTGTTGCATTAAAAGATAAATATTTGACCTATGTCTAGGGTCAAAGGAAATTAGAAAAAAAAAAAAACTTTTTTTCTGAAGTGATAAGACTTTGCAGCAACTACATGGATTTGTAATGTTACACAGATGCCTATACATTGATCTCTGAAAAATAATACAAGATTTACTTATTTTTAACATGTATTTTAATTTGATACGATCCACAAACGTGCTATTAAAAATTTAACCGTGAACATCTATAATTTGGAAAACAGTTGATAAAATTTATATTTGTAAATAAAATTAGTCAACGGGATACATGTAAATAACAACGTAATGTGAATTTTCTGCCAAAAACTAGTATCATTTAATCCTTGAATTATTTTTCAGCATTTAGCGTCTTTATTTTTTGTACAGTTGATCTAAACTTTTCTTATAGAAGTACAACATTTTTAACAATCAACATGCAAGGGCACGAGTGCCTTAATTAGTTTTGGATTGATTATTTTGTTTTCACTTTGTCATTTTCGTATAATTATTGTTTTATTGTGTTTTTAAATACGTATCTTATTTCCTCTCATAAAGACGGTGGACGGGATAAAGTTTCCATTAAAATTAGTGAAATTTTAGCTTTATGTGTAATGCAATGTTGACTTCAACCATTATCTCGCCAAGAATGTCATAAATATGAATGTATATACATTATGAGAGGGAATGAACAAATAGACGTTTTTTGAAATTTGTGCAAATATCTTATAAATAAATGTATCTTATATTGTTAACATCAAATTTTTTCCTGATTTTACAACCCTTACTTTACCGCTAAATACGAGTGACCGTCTTAAAGCGTAGGATATTGTGTATTAAAACAACGTGGAATAATAGTGTATTTTAATTTATTAGTCACCACACAGCAACTTTGATGGAATTAAGAAGACTGTAAGTGGTAGTTACAGAAACAATACATTTACATTGATTATTAACTCTTTCGTAGAAAGGAAGTTTTTTCGACCAAGTATTCCGCGTTGACAGTTTTTATTCCTATTTTTTCTGTTCTTAGAATATTCTAATAAAAGTTTTATGAAACTTATTATTCCAATGCAGCAGCACCAGAAATAATTTCAATAAGCTCCCTGGTGATAACGGCCTGTCTGGTACGATTGAAGGTGAGAGTAAGCTTGTCAATCATCTCTCCAGCGTTTTTGCTGGCATTATCCATGGCAGTCATTCGGCTAGATTGTTCGCTGCATGCCCCCTCTTTCATCGAATAGAATAGCATAGACGCCAAGGAGAATTCCAAATAACTTTGGATCACCTCGTCATCCAACGAGTCGTAAACGGAAAGCTTGGGCGCAGCAACAACCGCACCCTTATCAAACAATGGCAAATTGTCGGTGACGTAGGATACAACAGACCTGAACCTGTTGTAGATAATTTTGCCAGATCCATATGTGTATCTGAAACGAAAAAAAAAAAAATTTTTTTTAATCCACTAACCAAAACTTGACAAGTGGTAAGTGTGTGACGGCGCCAATAAAATCGTAAAACTCACTCGCTATTCATAATCTCAGCAGCGACTCTGGCAGCATCGTTGAACGTGGGAGGCTTACGACCAACCTCAGACGCGACAAAAAGAATATTCTTGCCAAACAGGCGCTGAAGGATGGCACGCGACTTCTCCCCAATGCAAACAATCTTGGTATTCTCGCGTTCGGTCGGATTGGCGAGCAGCTGATCGCGAATGGTTCTGGACACGCCGGTGTGTACAGCACCACAGAGACCTCGATCGCTAGTCACTGCAACCAGGAGTTTCTTGGGCTCGGTCTCGGGAGCCGTGATCTCAGCTTGCTCGTAGAAAGTTTTGGAGCCCTGACCCAATGGCCTGGCCTGTTTAAGCTCTCGCTCGGCCCTGTTGTACTTAGCTGCTGAGACCATCTTCATGGACTGTGTGATTTTTTGAATATTCTTGACCGACTTCAACCTCATGGAGATGGCCTTCAGAGTAGCCATGTTACGTTGTTGGATCTGTGGCTGCTGGGCAGCAGCCAGCACCAGGTTCGTTCCTTGGCGAAGCATTGTCACTGCTCAGATGAACTGTTCCTAAAATGAAAATACGTTTATTTATTTATTTTTTTTTTTTTTTTTTTTGACATTTCATATAACGTGTGTATTAAAATCCTGTTAGTTCAAAGCTTTTCAACTCTAATACATAAAGATTGATAAATGAAACAACTGATGATAACTGCCACTGAAACTTGGATACATTTTTTTACAACAAAATAATTATTATTCAATGTTTATCACAAATCACAAGTGCCACACTCATCATGGCACGATATGGATTTGGCTTTTTATTTCTGCTACAACCTGACAGTAACGAAACAGAAAATGTAATGATTTCAGCCCATAGAATGCCAATAGAAGTCCAATGACACACGATCAATTTTTTTTTTTTTTTATTATCAAACAGATTTAAAAAAACGGAGCAACATATTCTTAAAAAGGCAGTGGAAAACTATGCTTGCGTGGAAACGATCAATTGAGTATTAGTACTAGTGCCATGTCTAATTAAACACATAACAGTGAGTAGGTCTCCCAAAACAAGAGCACCACACCACGGAAATCCGTCCCAAAAAGTCCAAGGATCGCGAGAGCCCTTGCGATCATGTACCTATCACACAATTATTCACAGTCACAGCAACGGCAGCCAGAATCACGCACGCATTTATGTAATCGCTGAAACTGAGATGGGTATGACGACCGCCCTCGCCGTGTATTTGGAGCCAGCAGCAGCGGCAGTTATGCGAAAAGAGCCAAAAGAACAAAGGTGAAGAGCTGCGCGTAAACTCACCACTGCCTCGACGGAACAACCGCAACCAAAAGGTGCGCTTCTGTGCACAAAGTCGTCCGGACGATGATCTGACCAGAAGGAGACAGTGCCGCTGCGGACGACGACGATTAGGAGCGATAGGAGCGACGAGTACGAGCCAGTGGGACGGCACCACAATACATATAAACACTGCTGCGTCGATAACGCAGGTAGTCCGAGTAGTCTGACTTATCGGTTATACGTTGAGTGAAGCAAAAATTTGTTTTTTCTCATTTACGCGCGCTCTCGTTGTGCTTGGGATTCATTAGTAGTTGTTATTTCAATCACTTTTCACATCAAGTATTTCTTAGATTTCGTCATATTGATTGAGTTAATTTATCACCTGTGCAGTATAATCGTGCAATGCATAGATTCGTTCACCTTACAATCCAGGGACGGTCGGGGACGGTGTGAGCGAGTCGGAGACGAAAGTGAACAAGTGCTCTTCTCCGATCGTCCCTGATCGTCCCTGACCGTACGCGATGCGCAGTTGTACACGTTAGGTTAGATTAATGCAAAAAGTAAACAAACTTGTTTGTATTTGCACTTCTTTATTTACAAACTATTGTTTACATACAGCATTAATCTAACCTAACGTGTACAACTGCGCATCGCGTACGGTCAGGGACGATCGCGGACGATCGGAGAAGAGCACTTGTTCACTTTCGTCTCCGACTCGCTCACACCGTCCCCGACCGTCCCTGGATTGTAAGGTGAACGAATCTCATATGATGTAGTGCGCGCGCGAACTTTTATTAAACGGGTACCTGATTGTTTTGGTTGATTTCAGTGTTTGATAGATTACTTCATAGGACAGGAGAAAAAAAAGTCGTTAGCTAAAATGCCTTGTGAGATGATAACCCTGCAACTCGGCCAATGTGGAAACCAGAGTAAGCTCAATAGTACTTGCATTGTTTTCTATTTCTGTGTGTAAACTTCACGAGTGTCACAATTGTTTTATTCTTACAGTTGGCTTTGAGTTTTGGAAGAGGCTCTGCTCCGAGCATGGAATCAGCCCCGAAGGCATTCTCGAGGATTATGCCACAGAAGGCACCGACAGGAAGGACGTTTTCTTCTATCAGTCCGACGATGAGCACTACATCCCAAGAGCTGTTCTCTTGGACTTGGAGCCCAGAGTCATTCACACCATCATGAATTCGCCTTACTCAAAGGTTTTTCATTGCTTTCCCTTTAATGTCAATAGAAGCTGTTGTGATGTGAAACGTGGATTTACTTAAACATTTTATTTTCCAGCTGTACAACCCTGAAAATATTTATTTGTCAAAACATGGTGGTGGAGCTGGAAACAATTGGGCATCTGGTTATCATCAAGGAGAAAAGTTGCAGGAAGAAATATTTGATATACTCGACAGAGAGGCGGATGGAAGTGATAGTTTGGAGGTACGTTTGCAAACAAGATTTTTCTTTCAATTTTAAAATTTTTATGAGTATAGTAAAAAACAGATTGTTTCATTGTAGGGTTTTGTTTTGTGCCATTCTATTGCTGGAGGTACGGGATCTGGTATGGGCTCTTTTATGCTTGAATCTCTGGCAGATAGGTTTCCAAAAAAATTAATTGAAACATACAGTGTCTTCCCTAATCAAGATGAAATAAGGTATGTCGCTATTGTCTACTATTTATAGATTCAATCTATAAATTATTTTTTTAAATATATGAAATTCCAGCGACGTTGTTGTGCAACCTTACAATTCCCTGTTGACGCTCAAGAGATTAACACAATGTGCCGATTGTGTGGTGGTTCTTGATAATACTGCGTTAAACAGGATTGCATCTGACAGACTGCACATTCAAAATCCTAGTTTCACTCAAATCAACAAACTAGTATCGACTATTATGTCTGTCAGTACAACGACACTAAGGTAAACAAATCTTAACTTACAAAATGTCAAACTATGAAAACAGTGCTCATTCTTATAATTTCTTGTTGTAGGTATCCATCTTACATGAATAATGATTTGGTTGGGTTGATTGCACCGTTGATTCCAACGCCAAGGTTACATTTCCTAATGACCGGATACACACCTCTTACGACGGATCAAGAGGGTGCATCAGTTCGTAAAACTTCTGTACTGGATGTTATGAGGCGTTTGCTGCAACCAAAGAATATGATGGTTTCCACGGCATTGGACAGAAACGCTGCTCACTGCTACATTTCTATATTGAACATTATTCAGGTATATTTTTTTTTTTTTTTTTTTTTTTTTTCCAAGTAGTCTCAATACAAAAAATATATTAATATTAAAAACAATTATTAGGGCGAAGTTGATCCAACCCAAGTGCACAAATCTTTACAAAGAATCAGGGAAAGAAAGTTGGCAAATTTCATTCCATGGGGACCCGCTAGTATCCAAGTTGCTTTGTCAAGAAAATCCCCTTATATTCAAAGTACGCATAGAGTATCGGGGCTCATGTTGGCTAATCACACAAATATTTCTTCGGTAACTATGAAACACTTTTTACAGCATTATTTGTAACGAGGCCATAATATTAAAAATCGAACTTTTTTTAGTTGTTTGATCGAGCTCTGCAGCAATACGACAAGCTTAGAAAAAGAGAAGCTTTTTTGGAACAGTTCAGAAAAGAAAAAATGTTTGAAGACAATCTTGACGAGCTGGATAACTCGCGGGAAGTTGTTGATTATTTGGTGAAAGAATACCAAGCTGCTACAAGAGCAGATTATTTATCATGGAATCCGAGTAAAGCAGAGTAAAATCATGTTTCTGTCTGGTACATTATGAATTTTAAGCCTCTACAACTCGATTTTTGACTCCATACGTATGGTTCCATTATGTTGAACTTATTAGATGTTAACATAAATTAATTAGTCAAAATGTTTTTTGGAAAATTTGAGATCTATTATTAATAACAAATTTTAATTAAATTTGTACAGAGTTGTTAATTTAAATTACAAGTCGAATTTTTTTGAATAAAAGGGCCATTTTTTAATTAATTAGTCATGACTATAAAATAAAAATTATCCCTCTTCGGTAACTCTCGCAAAATCTGGTGGTAGTGTAGCAATCGTTATATAGCCTGTATGACCAGGAGTTGATGCAGGATGAGCAACTGTTGTTAGTTTCACAGGATCAAGAAACTTGTTTAGGCTCTCGTTCGTCTGAAAACCAAAAATTATTTTTTTATTTTTTATTTTCTGTTAAATCATGAACGAAAAAATTAAAATTTACCGTATTTTTTACACTAAGTAAATCCAGCACAGGCAAATTTTTTTGTATAACAGTCAATTCCCTTTGCAAACATTCATAAGTTTCAATTCCTATAAAGCCTTTTGATGCTAATTTTTCACACGTCTTTTGAACTTGTTCTATACAAGGTGAAAATGAACAAAGCTTTCCTCCTGCGTCAATTTAAAAATTTAAAAATCAATTTAATCTATTTCACATACGAAATTCATTAAAAGTTAAATTTACAAAAAAATACTTTACCACTCTTTTTCAAAGATTTAACAACGAAATCGATCGTTAACCACGGAAGAGGTAAATCCAAAAAGACGGCGTCAACCTTGTGCTCAAGTTCATTTCCGAATCCTTGTGTACAAACATCTCGATGGCTCACAGTAACAAATTCATCGATACCATGACTTTTAAATTCTTCTTGAGCCAATGATACCCTTTGCTCGTGAAAATCAAATGTGTACAGGTGACCGTTTGGCCTAATTGTCCTTACCAAAGAATGTGATAAAGATCCACTACCAGTTCCTGTAAAAGCCATTTTAAAATTAAACGATCTAGCTGAACGTTGTAAAAAATAAATTCAAATAAAAATTATTTTCAAACCTGTCTCTATCACAACACTTCCAGGAACCAAGTCGAGAAGGTATATTATCAAACTTATGTCAGGTGTATAAATGATCTGAGTCCTGTGCGGAAGTGTCAAAGTCCACAACTCTGGGGTTGGCTGCAAAACGTGAGCCCAGCCTTTTGACAGATCGACTTTTGATCCGTACTTTTTACCAATAAGACTAATAACTTTCAAGGCACCGTAAGTTGTTTGGAACACATTATCAACGAGTTCTCCCTTTTTATTAAAAATTTTGTCTTTCACTTTAATTTGATGCATATTGTTGGGATTTATGTACAATATCACTACATCTCCTTCTTCAATAAAATCTTTGTTACATTTGAAACTCATTTTAACGTGTCCAACTTTTCATTAAAATTAAAAACTTGGTCTGTCAACTGTCAGTGCCTTTAAAGCACGTGGATTCGGCATTAAATTCTCAACTGTTTTTTGAAATCGCGAGATAAACGTAACCTTAAAAAATAATAAATACAAATTAGACAATAAAATTTACACTTGTTCAAATAACGTATTATACAGCAATAAAAATTGAGAATCAAAGTTTAAGTAAACATTAAATAATGCTAATGTCGTAGCAGCTGTATACCCCTCTGCACAGAGAAAAGTCAATTGAAAAAAAGCAAATGCAGCGCGAGCGCAAGGCGCAAAGTCGAGTTAAACTTGTACATGATCGAGAGTATCAAATATCGAAGGTCGACCGGACTGAAACACTTAACGATCCGTTTCGAATGACCGTCATTTTACCAGCGGGAAATTTAAAAAATGTGGCACTTCCCTACGTAACAACGGTGTGCACAAGTAATGGGACGGTCAACTCGATCGCACATTTCGAGGTTGTCAATCGGACTCTTGAAATCGAACAGCACTCGCAGTTAATCGAAATTAAGTGGTGTGAGACTGTGTGTGTGCACAGCAGTTTGGCAGTAGGGCGGATTTCATCTCACGTCAAATTCGACCCCAGCTAAAACATCACAGAAAGTGTCACAATTTCTGTTGAATTCACAAGATATTATATCCACAACATCGACGATGGTGAGTAGAATTTTCTGTTTATGTTTTTTATTGACAAGTTCATTTGTTAGTGGAATATTACGTGGTTGTGAGGATTAGGAGGACTGATCCTTAGAGATGATTCATTACTATAGTCTGCAATCAATATCTTTTCTATTTTTTTTTTATCTATTATTAGATGTATCAAAAACCTTATACGCTTTCAGATCGTTTCATTGACAAGTCTGATCAAATGATTATTTTTGTTTTCAGATCCGGTTTATCCTCATTCAAAACAGAGCAGGGAAGACGAGATTAGCCAAGTGGTACATGAATTTTGATGATGATGAGAAACAAAAGTTGATCGAAGAGGTACATGCTGTTGTTACAGTGAGAGATGCCAAGCATACAAACTTTGTGGAGGTTAGTGAAAGTATACTTGACGTTTAACATCCAAGTGTTAATCTACAGCTAAAATTGTTTCATTAATTTTTTAGTTCAGGAACTTTAAGATTGTATACAGGCGTTATGCTGGACTTTACTTCTGTATATGTGTGGATGTGAACGATAACAATCTATGCTACTTAGAAGGCATTCATAATTTTGTTGAAGTGCTGAACGAATACTTCCATAATGTATGCGAATTAGACCTGGTCTTTAATTTTTATAAAGTAAGAACAATTTTGGCTTACGTCCCGTTTTTCGGATTATTACTTATACAGTTGATTAAAAATTTTTGTTCTTACAGGTATACACCGTTGTAGATGAAATGTTCTTAGCTGGGGAGATAAGAGAAACCAGTCAAACCAAAGTGCTCAAACAGTTATTGATGTTAAATTCTTTAGAATAGATGATGTATGTACATATTTATTGGGTAATGTTGAACTCATTATTCCTAAGGTGAGATTGATCTGACTCATTCCATGAATTTATCAAAGCAGTGTTTAACTATTTATTTACACAAGACCAAACGCAAACGAACCATTCTATTATTATAGTACATTACTATACAAAAGTGATGTTGGGAGATGTTTTTTTTTTTTTTTTTTATCAATTAAAAATTTTTATTAGACTTTTGATTTCTTTTTTCATGAGTTGTTTTAATGATAATAGTTGAAAATTTGTATATTTATTTCTTGAATAAATGTGTTTTTGCTCAAGATTATTGCCCAATATTGATCTACTATTACTCCGTGAGTGGCGGTCGCAGCATGGTTGACATAAATATAGTATTCTATCTGTTGAATCTATTAAATAATATAAAATGTAGATCTGCAAGGTCTCTCTGAAATAGCAGGAGATGTATATTAGTATAAATATATTAAATTTTTTTTTATTTGAACTAAATATGTGGATAAAAATTTTGCTCGTTTGATTGAACTAAAACGTAAACAAAAGTTGTTTGCAGCTAATATTGAATAAAGGTGAAATATGTTGAAAAATACATGACCTTAAAATTAGCTGTCTAACACGCCTAAAACTGATCCTACATTGTGCGAAATTAAAAAAGGAAGCTAATGAGCTGAGTTTGATCAAACTTCATAGATTAACAATCGATCCAATCAACTTCCAGGTTTATATTTATGTACAAATCAACAAAAGTTTATTTCCAGGTCAAACAAAGCATGTTACATTGTGGCAAAAATCGCTATGTTTAAGTAACTTCACTTAATTTATAAATTAACGATTGATACACGTATATGTATACATACTTAGTTCCAGATAAGCCAACGATTAGCTGATACCGATATTACCGATACCTGTAACGCAACCTCTAACTCCTCCCTTCTCTGTCTTGTCCTTTGCTTATCGTCCACTAGGCGGCCAACCGCTTGCCAGGGCAAGTGTCCGAAATTTACATTGGCAATTGTCACATAATGAAGCATATAATTGAATACAAGAACATGGCCATCCATGGCTAGTCCAAATAAAAGTATAATACGCGCTGGCCGGTATGTGGCGTTAATAGTATTATCACTCCAATGATTACCAATCCCCTTTTGCGTCTTTAATGTTTTAATTTTCTAAAAATTAAAATTAAAGTACATTTTTCCCTATACATTGGAATCAGTACAGGTTGCCTTGATTATTAATATATAGTTGGTGATGTTGGCTTTATCTGTCATAAAACTATTTTTCGGATACCTTTGTAATATCACAATGGAGTTTTCAAATTTAGGTCTAGTATATGCCATACAGTAAATTTCGACCACAACAGTGTTGGCATACTTGGAAAAAATTTGATGTTCACCTACAAAACAGTCAACCGGTCATCATCCATTTAATGCCCAAAATTATTCTTCGCGTATAGCGCAACACCGTCGTTTCATTTTAAAAATAATACGCGAAACACGTATTTTGCAAACACAATGGTCGTGTACGGCGTTACGCCAATTGAAAGCGATGCGAAACAAAGCGTTTAATTTGATCAACAGTTTTCCATTTCGGAAGATAACAACCATATATACGTGCACATATTACACGTATTATAGCGAATCAATCAATTAACGCAAACAACACATCAGCCTCTCGCTGTTACACGTATACGCACGCGTGTTGTTTTCAACTGCACGCAATGTTGCAAGAGTCAATAAACAAGTCGTTTATCGCGTCGTGTACGTTGCATGTACTTATATACACGCGAGTTCTTCCTTATCTCGTTGAAAAATCGCCCGCTGTCTCGCGCCTACCCCTCCGTCAAAACACCCAATACGGCAATCACCGAGCGATAAAAACTCTCTTATCGACCCCTTCCCCACACCCCGTCGTAAATAGCTCGCGTCTCTACAACTTATCTCTCTCTTTTCCTCCCGGTTATTCCAAGTACAGAAAAATCCAGCGGGTTATCGAGCCCGGCTGCGCCTTCCCTCTTTTTTTTTTTTTTTTTTTTTTCTCGAGCGTTATGTTACGGTTCACAGGGTTATCGCGCGTCGCTTCGCCTCGATGCGCCTCTCTTGGCACCTTATATACCCACTCACGTAAGATTTTTTTACAATGTGCACGTTTCGTACTGGGATGCCCCCGATCGACTCGTGTATGGTATGTTTTTTTTTTTTCTCCCCTACGAATTTATCAGAAAAATAGCGCGTCTATATACGAGGGACCAACGAAAATGACAAACGTCGCGATCACCTATACCCTGTAAAGTCGAGTGTCGGCAAGTTTTGGGGGCTACACGAAAAAACAAAAGGTCACGCAATTTATCCACGTCCCGCAAAGTATGCGCGTGGAGGGTTTTTACGACAAATGGAGGATGACTCGGGAACGAGCTGCCCTGCATATTTCCCTTCCTTTTGGGTGGGTATATAATTATAATACAGACATGTATTAACTCCACACGCGTGCGAGGGAGGGAACGGCAATTAACAAGCTCTTGTCTCGAGCTTTTCGGGATAATAGCTCTCGTCGCGTATCGTAAAAGGGCGCGGTTTCTATGTGGCGTTCGCCGAGGGACGAAGAGGATAAAAAAAGAAATGCGCTCGAGAGGTACAAATAGCCGTTCGTCACTTTTGGCCGTTACTGTTTCACTCGTGTGTCTCCGGCTGACGCGTACATATATACGCTTTTTCCTTGTCCCTCTTTGCCGATCTTCTGGTATATACAAGGAGCGCGGCCTCTCTTTAATAATGCAATTCCTCCTCCCGTTTACGCGGCGCGCACATGCGGAGCTTTTAATCTATTTCCTCTTCTGTCGGTAGCGCTGTCGCGCGCACGAAAAAAAAAAACAAAGAGTCCCGCGGCGCATCAGACACGGAGCGTTTGTCTGGCCGAGATGGGACGCGCGGCAAATTCGGTTATTCAAACGACACTCGCGCGCGCACATTATATACTATAATTTTTGCGGCAGACGCGCTTCAACTCTTTCCTTTTTCTTATTTTCACTTGCGATATTTATCTAACGAGTGTCACGTGCGGCCGTGCCTTCGCGCTAATGAGACCGCCTCGTTTGTTCACTTCGATAATGCCTCCGTACAAATATAATCGCTACGTTATAACGAAAATCACCCGTATTATTGTTGGCTCCGACAATTCGATCCCCGAGCACATATATATATATATGCAAGGTACAAAGGCCGCGTAAGCGCACAAAATAATGTCCATCCGAATATATATCCCGTTTGGATCCAAGATAAATAGACACACGAAACGTATAGGTGTATATACAACCCGCGGGCTACTGTCCCGTCACTCGTTACGCTCCATCGAGCTTTTCTGCGGTGCAGCATTGCGCTAGTCCGGCGTGTGACATTTGTCAGCGACGTCGGGTTTAGCGAGTATACCTACTTGAACAAGTGACTATTATATACTGGTTCTCTTTGACGTACTTGTAAGGATTTGTCGTTTCTGAAACTTCAGTGTGTGGGTACTTTGTACTTATTTGTGGGTTTGATTGATTTGCCAAAGGTGATGACTATACACTTTTTGTTTAAAAAAAAATGCGTAAGTTCTATATGTGGGCAAATGTTTAACCGCGTGAAATATCAAGCATAAGTTTAATGTGTGTGTGTGTGTGTGTGTGTGCACGATGCCCAAAAAAGAAAGCGATCCTCCTCCGACGTACAGGGGCGTTCCGCCATGCAAACCTGGAATATAGTAGCTAATGCGCGTCGTCCCAACTCTTCCTCCGCCTCCTCGTCGTCGACGCGTCTGCGTCTCTGCCTCGCTTATACTCGTTTGATTGCAGCATCACAGAGAGAGAGAGAACGAGCTTTTCTCTTCGTCCTTTTCTTTTCCCTACACCCTATATATACGCCGCGCGCGTATCCGGCCCTCATATACATGCTTCCGTCTCGCTTTACGCTTTTCTTTCACTTTGCGGCTTAGGTATACATAAACCTAAATTTAAAAAATACTCGTACTTTTTTTTATCGTTAACGTGCGCTTGCGTGTACATTTTGTTGGGTCAACAACCCACCTGGCTTTTATAAGGATTATTCTCAAGATTATACTCGGGGAAAAATTAAGTGCCGCGTTGCACAAAATCTGCTGTTTTCCGTGGTTGGATTGAAAAGTATACGCTCGCGTGGGAGGATGGAATGAAGGGACTTTTCGATTAACTTTTCGTTAGAAACTCTCCGATTTGACTCTCTCAAGAAGTTACAATTGCAGGGACTCATCGGGAGGTTTGCCGATCCCTCTAAAAAAAAAAAAAACCACGCGCGTTCGATCGGTTGCCAAGTGATTTCGACCAATCCTTCCTCTTCGGTGCATAAAAATTGTGCAACAGCATGAGAATGAACGCCAACACGAGTGTATATAAGGAACCAACGGCGATTCCGTGAATAACGACGCCCACAAAGTGCACCGGCTCCCCGTGATTAATGAGATCGGCCTCTTCCGGTATATACGTTTGCACGATACCCCAGAGAGAGAGAGAGAGAGAGAAAAAAAATGAATATCAAACATTAACACCTACCGCAAAAAATCAGCCGTCCCAGACATCATCGGATATCCCCGGTTTTACAGCGCGTAAGACAAACGCATCGCCGCCCCTTCGCTTTTGTCTGATCTCGGGTCGCGAAAAATAAGGGCTCCCAACGAAACATCCAGCTCTCACGACCACACATACACAAAGCCACGTATATGAGCGGAGAACGGGAGTAGCGGCAGCTCTTTTTAAAATAGAATCGGTATAGTGTAGCGCATTCGGGTGGCGGTCTCGTCCGCGGGGAGACTGTATTACACGTAAATATATATACACACGACGGCACGCGCGCCTGGCAACGAATTAGCGAATAGCGAGAGTAGATATATATGTATATATTTATATTATTCACAGGCCCTAATCTGTCGCCTACTCTCTCGGGGCCGCATGTGCGCGGCTCGCGTTTTATTATATATATGTGTACCGGAGGGGGTTGCGTCTCTTTCACCTTTCGCTCCCTCCCTCTTGAGCGTGTAGTGTGTACATGTATATGTGACGCCCGTCACGAAAATATACTTTTCTTTGCCGCCCCCGTCTCACCGATTTTTTGTCCTTTTATTTCTTCCCTTTTTCAAAAGGCTCGTGCAGCCGAAAAGGGAAAAATCAACGCTGCACTTGCGCACACTTGTCGCATCGGCGGAAGAAGCTTTCTTTTCTTTTTTTTTTTTTTTTTTTTTTTTTTACCAGAGCTTTGATTTTTTAAATCTTTCGTATAACATATTTGGCGTAAAGCTGATCGAGCCATTCGTCGCGTCTCGAGAGAGCTCGTTCGCAGCCTATATACTCCCACAAGTTACGTGCACATAGATGTCGTGTATCCCCAAAGGGAGCAGTGATTTAGTGATCCGTGCAACGTCAGCGGCGGCAGGTCTCACCCGAAAAGAGTCGTGTCGACCCATACGTATATTATACACGCGGCATAAAATATATTTTATAACGATCGAACGGCCGGTCCACGAGGACCGAAGATATACGTGTAGGCGTCCAGTAACGCGTTACGAGATTTCGATGTATATTCGGTAAAATGCCGTAGCGCTTGGGTGAGAGTATATATAAACGTATGTGTGGGTGTGTGGGTGTGCGCGCACTCGGAGCTCCGAAAAGGCCCAGGGGCTCTTCGTATTTCAAAAGGGCCGCGCGGCTCTCCTCGTTACGACGCGCGATCTTTGCGCCGCACCCGCACATATGCCGCCGGTCGCCGCTTGTACAACTTGTTCCAGCGAAGCTGCAGCATTGACGATGAAAAGAAACAAAAAACAGAAAAATGAACAACACGTGACGTATGGCGATTTTTGGCTTCCCCCTTTTGTCCCTGTTTTCATAGCGTTTCTCCGAGACGTTGATTGGAGATTTGTACGGGTGTAGTAGGTGCTTTGGGTGCAATGGGGTTTTCAATTTTTTTTTAACGAGGGAAAAATATACCGGCTCTCAAGTGTATATTATCGGCGCCTTGGGGAATGAAATGTTTCAAAAACACCATCTACGTTATCTTGGAATTGATGTGGGATTTTTTTTTTTTTTTTTTTTTTTTTCTCATATACTTCGTGGGATCGCCACTGCTAGAAAAAAAAAAAAAAAAAGTTGGTATTCCTTGAAGTATCAAAATGATCAAAAGTCTGTATTAGTTTTACTGTCCAACTGGAGATAGTTTAAGTCGAAAACAAGATATTTTTCAAAGTATAGGTACTCTTTTTTTCCTAAAGATGTTGTGGTGCCATTTTTCCTTCCTCGAGGCCTTTCATGCATATATAGCTACATAATAATTCGATCAACTAGTCACTCGTTGTTTTTTTGCATTTTTCGTGTCCCTCACTACTTCCAAAGCTCATTCCGATTTATACATATATATTTTCGTACAAAATGCAGGTATCCATCAGCACCGATTAGGTAATACGGAGCACGAGTGTCCCGATACCTTTTGCGGGATCGGCCCAAATCGTCGCGCGCGAAAAACTTTTTTCGCTCTCTGTGTCGCGCATGTATAGCTGCACTCCCGTGATTTATAGGGCCGCGTCGAGAAGAGCGATGGAGACGCGCGTAGAAGCTGCGACGTCGTAAACGTCTGACGAAAAGCTCTCGTGCTCCGGCTAATGTGCTTTTCGAGCGAGATTAATGGCTCGACTGTTTCGAGGATACTCGACTGCGGCTTTGGGAGTGACAATCGCGCTGATTTTTCAATGCGCTTGAAATAATGATAAAAAAAAAAAAAGAAACATTTGGTTTTCAAGTCGATTTTTTTTTATCGGTATGTATCGTTGCAATTTTTTTTATTCTATAAAAAAAACAGTTGCATCTCGATTTGAGACTTTCAGGCTCTCTGTCGTAGATTAGGAAACAAATAATTTTCTTACTCCTGGACTGAATCGTCAACACCACGGCGATGGAGTTATTACACCATATGATTGTATGAGTCCAATAACTTTATTTTTCTAAATCGAAAAGCAGGTGCTTAGGGTATGGTTTAACGTGTAACCACCAGTGAAACGGGTATTTTTACGTTTTCACGTATACTTGTACGGAGGAGGGAAAAATAAATAAACTTCTTCGATATATACACTGCAGAGTTGAAAACAAGTGTAACCATGGCAACCACCGATCTTCAGTATATTATTATGTGTAGGTCCGTGTCGCTCGACAAAGCAGATTGATATACACACATCAATATTGTAGAGTTGGAAAAAGCCCCAAATGTACAAATATAGTATACATGTCCCGTGATGTACTGAAAATGCCCCAATATATCGAGTAACAAATTTAACGCCCTCGTAACCGAGGCATCAGTTCACACGGGCCCCTCTTGTCTATACACCGAGATGCCCTCCTCCCATTACCGAGAGGTCCAAAACACATCTCACACTGCGGTCGATGCACACGCACACATATGTTTATAGCTCATTATGTATGTATAGATACGAGCAAATGACGACGGCCGCCGTCAAAGGCTATGTACCTAATATATATATATATATGTGCGCGCGCGAGAGTTGGTAATGAAAAAGGTCTCGAAGCCCTCCAGTTTCGTGGAACCGTCGCAAAGCTACTGGTTTCGGGCTACGATCGTATAACACACGTTAGCTATAAGTACTTACGTATATCGCGTGAGTAAAGTACAGTGCGCAAAGTTCATTGCGCGAGGCTTTGTGGTGCACAAATGTTATTATTATTTTTTTTTTTTTAATCCAAGGAGATTCTTGGGGAAGAAAATTTTCTCGAAACAATCGACTCCAGTATCGGCATCTGGAAGCGACGCTGCGTCATGGAAGTGGGTGGGTCCAGCCTCCATACGGTCGCACATTAAAATACCTACAAACAGCTTTTTTTTTTTTTTTTTTTTTGTAATTTGAGCAGCGCATCGTTAGTCGAGCATCCATCATGCGTGCGGTGTGCGTAATGAGGTCTGCTTCTTTGATCTGCTCCTGGATTTCGGGACTATGCAGAATAATATTGTATATGGTCTCTGTTTAAATGAATTTTTAAGTCTTTCTTTTCTTTTTTTTTTTTTTTTTTTTTTTTTTTTTTTTAATCGAACGAGCTTTTATTCATTTCTTTTTTTTTTCCTTCATCGAACGAAATAATCGTGATTTAGGTACATTATATACCTAATACTTTGTACAGATAATATAAAGTTGCGGTTAAAAGAAACGTTTGAAAACTCGGGGTTCGCAGGTTCGGGTTGCTTGAGCAGTTTATTGACAATACTGTGAAAAATAATGCTGTGCGCCACTTACAAAACGATGTATACACACGAAAATGGATAAGCTTCGAGGCTTGTACATTTTATTTTTGTGTTATAACGATCGAAACGTGGGGAAATAAAAAATAAAAAAAAAAAGCACCAACAAACAAAAGTATACTCGGGGAATCGATACACGCGGGATTACTATAAACCTAAATATATATTTACACAAGAGTATGATCGAGGGAAGAAAAAAAAAAAGAAAGGAAATACCTATTTACACCGAGAGATTACGTGAATCCGTACTTATCTCTTGCGAGCGAGCAAGAGTCGTTTGTGCGCGAGTACACGTCGTTAACAATTGAGTATTAAATTACTAAAGTGTGCGCGTACTAATGTATACCTTATGCAATTTAACGGAGAAAAATCGCATACTAAAGTAGCGATGTTGGTAAACAATGTGTATTGTACATCGAAAGTAACAAAAACACGGTTTTCGCGTGTTTGACTCCGTTAATTGAAACGATTCTTTTTTTTTCATCCACGAGCTTGAAAAGAGAGATCGTCGAACCGACCGCGATTCGTCACCTTTCGCTCCGACTTACGTGCACTATAATATACGCACATTAAATCAATGAATAATATAATAGCAACACCAACACAAGGTATTTGTTTTTAACTTATCCCTATGTATATAATATGTTATATAGTAAGGTACTACTTTTGAAAAATCATCGCGGTTGAGTATGTTACTTTTGAAACTGTGTCCGATGAGTGATGCGATTGGTCGAACTTTTGTATGAAAAATTGCAGATAAAGGCGACTCGTTGCCATCACTTTGATACACGAAATACTGTACACAACGCATACATGTATATACACATACGCGCAATAATTACATGGATCCGAAGGATTCAACGTCGCGCGTGTAGCGTATAATACCAAAAGCAGCCCATTAGCGTGTCCCTAATCGGCGCAAGCGGCGTGAAAGGTCTGCATGTGGTGGTGACCGGGTACCGGTAGGCCGACCCCGGACTGATGATGGCTCAGGTGGTGATGATGGTGGTAAAGGGTCGAGGCGTAATACTGCTGGTGTCGTAGGTGGTGGTGGTGGTGGTGGTCACTCGGAAGGGTTTCGCTGCTACTGCCCGAGGAGGGCGACGTCGACGACGAGGACTGCATCCTCTGGTGGTGATGGTGCTGCGGCGAGTCTCCGCCACCCGTACCGAGGTGGTGGTGGTGGTGCGGGTGTAGGTGGTGGTGGCGCGCGAGATTGTCCGCTACGAGGCCCGGGATCGCCCCCGACAGGATGTCGTGGACCGTGTGGGAGCTTGGCCAGTGCAAACTAGCCGCCGCAGCCGCCGCCGCCGCAGCCGCTGCCGTTGTCGAGATTGGCGGCGAGGCCGTGCACGCGGTGACCACCGACGGAGTGTTTGGCTCGTTCGACGATGGCGGCGAGGGCGACGGGTTGCTCGGCTGCTTACACGACGACCCCGGAGAACTCGGCATAACCCCTGCAATTAATTTATGATTTTTTTCTTACACTAAAAACAACACAACTAATCATGAAAGCTATTGGCGACAACAACATCACCAAGGTAAATGAATTTAAATGCAAAACCATATGTAATGAGATGATGTATATAATGTATGTAAAAACAGCGAGTCGGAGGCCCGCGAGCCTCGTACCCACCCTCCTCGATGGCCAGGAACCTCCGGAAATTATTGGCCCCTTGGTCTTGTTGGTTCTCCGGCTGGTGATTCACCTGGTGGTGCGACGACGACGACGACGACTGTTGTTGCTGGTGGTGGTGCAGGTGGTGACCCACGGGCGAATGATAAGCCGTGGGCACGTAGGGCATGGGCGGACACAGGGGCGCCCCGGGATACAGGTGGTGGTGGTGGTGGTGGTGGTGATGGTGGGCCGGATGGTGCGGGTTGTGGATGGCAGCGGCAGCAGCGGCGCCCACCTTGTTGCGCAGTATCCTCGAGATGCTCGATACCGAGGGCACGTTGTACTTGTCGCAGACGCCGTCCGAGAGCAACCTGTCCCGTATCTCCCAAGCGAATATACCGGGATCCTTGAGCTTGAGTTGCTTTATGTACTGTACGACCTTGGGAGTGGTGACGCGGGGCTTGCTGCCCCCGATGGCCCCGGGCAATATGCTACCGGTCTCGTGGTAACGGGCAAGTATTTTGGAGACGCAGCCGTGGCTGACCCGCAGCTGCCGGGATATGTCGCAGGGCCGGATACCCAATTGGGCGAGCTCGACGATACGCAGACGGACGGCGTTGGGCAGGGGCCGGCCGTTCACGAAGACACCTCCCAACTGGTTAACCTCCCCGTACTGCTGCTGTACTTGGGTCTGCTGCTGAACCTGCGTCTGTTGCTGCTGCTGCTGATGCTGGCCAGTCTCTGCGACACGCAATTTTCCAACGAGCCGGGACATTCAGTAAATATTATCATTATGTATATATGTTATGTATGTGTTAGCGCGTGCTTCCGATGCCATGTAATATCACGCATTTGCAATTATTAAACCAACGGTTGGACGGTCGCTCGGCCCTAGCGGTGCTTTCGCAATGTTTGGGGGGAGGGGGGGGTGCAATAAATCAGGCCTCTTGGCTCTTTTCCGCGGATAATTTCAGCGACGGATCCCGCGCAGCGTCCATTATTTCGCGGCGTAGGACTCCCTCGCGGTCCCCACCCCCGCCTACAGGAGGTGGTACAAGCTCGCGCGAGAGAAGCTTAAACTCGGGGCACCCGAGCTTTTTCGAGAGCATATACATACATATATATATACCGAGGCTCGGCCGAGCGTGAAATGGAAAACGCTAAAATAACTGGCGGTGACGGCTCTGTAGGGGTTTCCTGAATCTCTTACCTATAGCTGGCCTGTCAACCGTTGGTACGTATATATAATATGTACACCAGTTTCACACGAAGCTGAGGATGCGGACCAAGTGGGTTTTCAAAACGCCAGTGGTTTCAGCGGTGACTGTGATGTATAATGTCTTGTATATGCGTACTCGACTCGGGGCGTGGGGCTAGAATAATTCAAAAGTGATACTATTTCGCGCGACGTTTCCGCGCTGTGCTCGGGGCTTTGCTGAAGAGACAGAAAAAACATTGCATCAAAATATACCAGCTACGCTCGTGGAAATTCCCATGTGTTTGTACCTGTGTGGATCGCGCACCCCTATATACATGGCAAGAGAAAAGCTTCGGTAAAGCTATATAGGGTCTATGGGTAAAAGGTACAAGATTTGCAGCACAGGAGTTCACTATATGGCGGTGCTTAATATAACAAAAAGATTGCCGGACCACGTGCTCGGACGATAAATTTCTCGGTCCGCCAGCGCCGAGAAGCCGCGGTGCGCCGCTCCTACGAAAAAGCTCGTCTCCGATCTTACCGATGCTGGAACGCATGCATGGAAGCTCCCGAGGCCAAAAGAAAAGGACGCGCCCGCCAGTCTGGCCGATTCTCGGAAGCACACTGCACATATATATATACCGGTGGAGGGGGTAGGGGGCGCGTTTTTGCTCGGATCGCCGATGGCTTGTCTCTCTGTAGCTCCTTTTTTTTTTTTGCTCCTCTCTCGCTCGCTCTGAATCTCGGAATCGCGAGACTTTAACGGCCGCCTGCGTCAAATGGACCGCGCCGGAGGAAAGGGGGGTATAATATACGTGTAGGCTTTCAAAGGCGCAATGAGGCTTGGGTTTTAATTTCCCCCTTTTTCTGCGGCAATGAGCCTCGATCCTCATTCCAATCGGGAGATTTTTTTTCCCCAACTCTAGAAATGGGTACGTTTAACTGCCGCATCAACCTTACAAGATTTTCCATACCAATTTTACGGGTGATGAGGAAAAAAAAAAAAAAAAAAAAATCACGAGAAATGGCGTATAAATCAGCGTCGAGGAATTTTTCAAGTACACGTGTGTGTATATACATGTACAAGTAACCCTTTCGGCAAGTGGTGTGTACATGACAGGGAACACGCGACGTAAGTACCTATATACTTAGATTTGTACATGTATACGCGAGGGCGCACGTTTATTAAAGGCAAAGGCACGCGCGCGCGTCAAAAGCGTTTTTTGAGGCAATAAGTCGAGAGGGAGCGCGAATGTTTGGACAGAAATCTGTCGCGCGCCCCTTGCCCGAGAGAGAAAATATTATACAAGTGGCGTATATTTTACGTATACCTATAGAGAGAGAGAGAGAGAGGAGCGGAGTATACATATACATATATAAACGAGCGACAAACGTATATAATTCTTCATGCGTACTTTCACGCTTGCACATGTTATTCTAACGAGATTAATTGCACCGCCCTGACACTTTGATACACCCTCTAATAATATACTACGCGCACGTATTATTACAAGGTGTATAGTTGTCAAGCCACTTGCGCAAATAATTAATAAATTTTAATTTATATATACATACATACGTTTCGGCCTTATGGTATACGTATATAATATATAGTACATTGGGTTGGGCACTTTTTTAATCTTTATTCTTTCCAAAAGATCGTTAATGCATAACACGATGCCTATACAATGTCACATCGTGTAATCGGCACACGAGCATTTTTCATTACGCATCATCGCAAACCTCCATCTCTCTTATTTCTGTTGATAGTAGTATGCACAGCGGCTTGTAAATACAACATTCGTAAAACCACTTTGTTTTTCTCGAAACAGTGGACACGAGGACGAAAAAGGGGGTGGCGATTCAATTACCGATCGCCCGCGTTAGCGTCGTCGGAAATAATAATAATTAAAAAGATGAGAGTCACGAAAGTACGTAAATGCACGTGGTCGCGTAAAAAAAGCGGGAATATACTACACACATATATTATATATATATATGCGTTGCATGGGTGTGGCTATATGTATATATTATATTATTATTAGACTTTTTCCCGCGAGGGGTGATGAATGGCCGAGATCAAAGGCTCCCGGCCGCGAGTAGTCGGTTTACACGCTTGTAATACATATGTTTGGCCCAAGGGAAGCAGTCGTAAGAGTCGCGAAGAGAGCGAGAGGGAGAAGAGAAAATAAAAAAAAACGAGTCAAGTTTGCGCGTACGTGTGGGTGTGTGCAGTTCTGCTGCTGCGCGACACTCTCGATCTCGTGTTATACACACGAATATATATATATATATATATGTATAAAAAAGAACGAGGCTCGATGGGGTTCCTCTTACTCGATGAGTGTGGATTTGACGTTTCGTGCACTTTGAGGGACAATTCGATCGATGCGAGATTTTTACATCGACCTCGTAAAATAATGCGTTTTATGTGTACTCGTATACAAGGGTACACGTGAGAGGGGGGGGGGAGTATTCTAAATTCGGAGCTTACATGGAGTCACCGATTGACGTCGAAGGGGCGTCGGGGCGCTTTTTCTTCTTCTATTTTTTTCATACGAGTATCATTGCAAGTACATACTCACAAGTATACCTAAACGTGCGGTGCTCGTTTTTAAAAGTCAACTCGTTTTCCCGACAGCTCCGCTGCTGACAAATTGAAAAACCGCGTTCCATAAATGCTTTTCCGAGCAGCTTTGATTTAAACCGGATACTTACACTCTTCGAGTTTATCGGTTTCAACGATTTAACTACAAATTGAACGAGATGAAGATGAAGAAAAATAATTCCAGTCGCTTGCGTATGGCAAAGCTAAAACATATTACCAATATGCACCCATCAGTAAGTCATCTCCGTGTCTGAGCTTGCAACCATCAGCGTGACATTTTTTCGTCGCTCGTCTCCGGGCTAATTGGAGGAAAACTCGAATCCACTTCCACGCGACACATGTGTCGTGTATTTTGTGTGCATATCAGGCACTTACAGGGAAAATGGGCGGAAGCGTGTAAAATAAATCTCCGCCCACTGGTTAATAATTACATATAATTATGCGTAACGAGCAACAACGCGTGGCGCGCACATCTCGAGCTCATTAGAGTATAGATATTTTATAACGAGCCAAGGTGTTTGTTAACCATAAATACGCAAGTTAAGGGTGTATACACGTTAACAAAGGGGAGGAGGAGTCATAATAACGTCGGTTGCTTGCAGTCAAAGTGGCCGTACGCGAGTATATTATGTACATCGAGTGAGGCTGCGCGCACTTATCCGTTTCGGCCTCTTTCCCGGAGACGAATGTCACACCATCAGGGGCCTATACAGCGTCGAACACGTGTGTTACGCTTACTTGAGCACTTTCCGAGGCGCGCAAGAGTTTATAATGCGCAAAGAGACAGAGAGAGAGAGAGTGTATAATATGCACACAAGTGCGCATATAATATGGAGGAACTTTGGGTACAGTTGTACGTACGCATATACATGCTCGTTAATATACGTTATTATTATATATGAGAAGTTAAGGGCAAGATTGATGCCCGCGTGCATAAGGACCATTTAGATGCCCAACCGAGCTGCGTTTGTTATGACGCGTACTTTTGCATGCTCGCGTGTGTTGACGAGTGTATGTAGGAAACAGATCTCGACGGGTTGCGCGCTTGCCATTATTATTTTTCTTCCGATGGGATGGAAATCGGTCAACATACCAATTTTCGATCGATTATCGTTAAGGGGTTTTTCCGAAATCTCGTAGGAGGAAAGTAGTTCCTCGCAAGCATGTGTGCTTTTCATACGGGAAAATTGGTAGCCGGTGAATTTGTAGGATTATATAGATTGGTACTTCTATACATGGTCTAAACCAGCAATCGGCTCTTTTCTCGTGTAAATATAAATATGCTGCACACACACCCGTCGGACGGTCAGTCTCTCCTCCCTTTGACTGTGCAACAACCGGCGCCCGAGAGGGCCGTGCAACACACATACACATCCTACCTGTATATAATACCTACAAACGGAAAAGTCGCGTGTTTGTACAGTCTAGCCGGTCCTCCGTCAACTGTATTTGCCGTCTGCGGATGCACGCAAGTAGATATATATATATAATAATGTATTTACCCTTTTTCGGGGGGGTTGAAGAAGAAAAAAAAAAAAAGAAAATCGGCGCCCCCGTTTATTTTCCCTGCAAACACGACTAATTGACGCTAATGAATCCATGTGAGCGCTCTGCTACCTACGGAAGCGACGACGCGTATTGTCTTACCTGTGCACATATTATACTCGTGTCTACTTCATCCCCCGTATACCCTGAACCGATTTTCCTCTTTCGTTTTTTTTTTTTTTTTTTTTTTCATCCCGAACGCTAGGAACAGCTGCCGCTGCTTTGGATCACGTTGCCGATCAGCTGCCGATTTTTTTTTTCTTTGTCGTCAAAGAGTGATTGTACGCTATTCCAATGTTGTTTCGAAGGTATCGAAAATTACAATAAAAACGACTGATTCTTTTTGAAGCGACGATTATACGGTGCCGATACATCCGGAGAAAATCAATGAAAGACGCAAAGTGTGAAAATGAAAGAAAGAAAAAAATGAGCCAAATCTGCGCTTTGCTGGTTGAAACGCGTTGGAGTGAAACACTTACCCATTAAAATCGAATCCATGTTGGGGTGTCGTCGGGGTGCTCGCAAAAGGCCGTCGGGCCGGGCGCGTCGCGTGCCACCCGGTATACACTTGCGAAATAATCTTTTACCGAAGCAACTGTCAATGATCCTCGACAAACAAGTCTCCCATCGCTAGACTCGGGTGCTTCATCTTCTTACTAAATAACACTCTGTCGAATTACACTGGACAGAGACACGCACGTAATATTGTACCATTGGTAAAAAAAAAAAAAAAACAAAAAAAGAAAAAAAACAACACGATCGAGGAGGTAAGACCTATAAACTCGCGCACTCGCAACGAATCCCAGTGGCAAAATTGTCAAACAACACCAAGTAGAAAGCACAGTTGAGTATCACCGGTGTAAGGACGAAAGTCGAAAAAAGTCGTTTTCAGAGCCGACGATGCCAGGGGAGGGGGAACAAAAACAAAAAACAAAAAAACAAAAAAAAGAAAGAGGGAGGCGTTCGGGCGCTTATCGGGCCGGTTCGCCCTGCCTCACTGACCGGGCACGACAGATTTACCCGAGCAGAAATAAGAAATCCCCGAGCGTGCGTGCAGTGTCGCCGCTCTCCTCCTTCCTCCCCATCTTCTTCCTCCTTCGCTCTCTGCCGACGCTTTCAAGCTCTACATGGACCCTCGGGATATACATATATCATACCGAGACTGCCTTCCCTCGCGCCTAAGCCATATAATGCCTATACGTTTTTATACTTACTCGTGTGCGTACAGATCGAGCGAGAAGAGGACCACTTTTGCGCGATGTGCGTGTGTTACATTAAACATCATACTGATGCATAAGTGTACCAGATGAGAAAAAAAAAATTACGCGAGCGCGTACTCGCATGAATATTACATACACATATCACGAGGCTTGACTCGATATCGCTGACGATTGCTCCTCGGTATAATGTATGTGCGCTCCGTATATGGTCTCGGGGAAATAGTCGTACAGCCGATTTATATCCAAGTAATTGATTGATTGTTCGAATCGATGCGCCGTTTTAAACGGCGCGTGTACATCATTAATGCATTGCTACATAGATATTCCCCTTTGGATAATTTATGCATCAATGGAATTTCAGAGCAACGAATTGTAGATTCACGTGTCGCAAGCTCGCGGCCACAAAATGCAATGATATAATATTTTTGCAAGTGAAAAAAAAAAAAAAAATAAAAATAAAGAAAAAACAATCAATCCACAAATCTATGATAAATGGCACAATGTGCCAATTTATAGTATACAAAAGCAACTAATAATACACGCGTGGGGCGAATCAAGTAGCGCGGACCACCTTAAATAACCCGAGAGAGAGAGAGAGTGGGAGAGAGATATTAGATGTTGAGATTGGGTGCGCGCGGGCGCATCTCATTCGCTCGTGACGGCAGGCATGAAGGAGAAAGGGGGTGGGAGGAGGCATCCCATACTATCTCATCATCTCGTATATTATTTTCTCTCGGTTCGCGCAATACGCGTATAAATGAGCTTCTGGTATACATATACGTATATATAAAAGAGGGGGTGGTCCGGAGAGGGGGAGAGAAAAGATGATACGAAGAGAAGAGAGAGGGAGTCCGCGGAGGGGGTGTGGCCGGCGCTCGGCCGAGGCGGTTCTACGTCGGTGCGGGCCATTGGAGATGCTCATACAGCGTGGCGCGGCCTACTCTTTCTCTCTCTCTTTCCTTTTCTTCCTTCCTATATCCTCCCCGAGCCCAACACGCCCCTCATGATTCACCTATACACTCCACGTACCATATAATAATATGTGGTACACATACATCGTTACAACAGGTGCGTCAATTTAAACAGGTTTTTTTTTTTTTTTTCATTACTTAGGTGTATTGGTTATAATTATATAGTATACAGGAATTCAATCGGGTAACCCTTACCGAAACGCTCAAAATGTATAAAATTACATGCACATTGCACATGTGAATTTGCGCAACAAACCCCTCGTGTCGTCATATTGCCAATTTAATGTTCATTTGACGGTAGATTTAGCGAGTTATTTATTAGTATACAGCGGCGCGGCGTTACTTGGGATGCTACCGAGGTGTATTATTTATATTTATAGATGCTCACATCTTTGTTGCAAAACGCAAAATTGATTCGTTTCTTTGTTCTACTCGATAAAACTTGAAAATGTTATCAAACGCAAAAGAGAATGTACCGTATATTTGTAAACGAAATGCAATAATGTCAAGTAAATATGTACCAGCGTGGGTGATGGTGCACACTTACCCCGTAGGTATAATATACAGTCGGCGTCACGAGTATAGGTATATATACATTAAACGAATTTGCTGGTTGTGAAAATGTATCGTTCCAAGTGCTCGTTTTCATTAGCATCGCCCACCAGCCCCCACGGTATTTTGGCACGATCGGTACGCTCCGCGTACACGTGTATGTATAATAATAATACTCTGGTCCGCGCGGTCGCGCCCGATCGCCAAATTCTACGTGGTTCTTCCGTAAATCATCATCAACGGCGTGTAATAACGCGGCCGATTGTTTTTGTTGAAATTAAAACGCCGGAACGGCAACGTACAGCCGTGAAATTGTTGCACCCCCTCGCCTCCACCCCCAACTTGAAATCATATAGTCGGCGAAGCTAGTAGATGCCAATTTTTGTTGTACAAAATTGTACATGTAAATCTACGTGTACAATAAAATATCTTGGAAATCATCACGTGTACATGTAAAAACAGATGGAACATTTTCAACTTTGGTCAGTAGAGTTTAGAGAAAAACGAGATGTAAAAGGAAGTACTATACGGTGGGAGTTGAAACATTGTTTTTTCGTTTATCTTAAACACAACAACATTACACTTTTTGCAAATGTATGTTAAATTGTAAAAAAAAAAAAAAAGAGCTCTCGTTGTAACAAGTTGTGACTCGCGACTATATTTGACGAAAGTCGTAAAGATTTCGTTCACCCACCATGGACACGGAAAAAAAAGTCTTCGCCATGAGCTTCCGTCTATAAAATTTCATCCATCCAGACGATTGGTCGGATACATCATGCACTGCACCGAGAGGGAAAAGCTCCATGGGATACCTATTGGGTATGAAATGAGCAAAGGCCGTTTCACACCGCGGAGCAGGGAATTATTTGGCCGTGAGCCCAAAATTCTAAATTTACAGTTTTCCCGGCCCCGCGGCTGCTGCTTTTCTACGCGTGTGCGCGCATATGCATGCTTTCTTGCAAACGAACGGGCATTTTTCGCCCAATGAAAGCCAAAGGTCTCGTTTCGCCTTTTTTTTCCCTCCCGCGTGCGTGAATTTTATGCTTTCCAAGTTCGAGCTTTTGCTGAGCGCGGGAATAGTTGTATATATTATCCACTTACGTTTGAGTTATTTTCAGAGTATACAACGCATCATCCCGGGCACACGGACTTTTTCACGAAAACGAGCAAAAAGTACACGGTACTTTCGTTATTACAAGTTGTAGAGTACAAACGAGAAGAAAACTTTTGGGCCCTACTCCATTGCCATTTTTTTAAAAACTCGTGTTTTTATAAGTTTGAAGAAAAAAAATCGTTAATAAATCGTGATTACGAAGCCTCGAGCAATAACTTCGGATGTATTTACCGTTTGTTTATTTTTACAACTCGTCTACCGAAACGGGGAAAGAAATTGTAATTTTTACAGGTATGTGTAAAACATCACAAAGTGGTTAGTGCCAAAGTAAACTATAGGTGATGGTCATTAAGCGGTATTGTCTTTGGTACGGAAATTAATACAATAATGAAAAAATCGACGATACGCGTCTGTGGGTAGCACTGGTACTGCGGGACCTGCTCCCACCGAGAGGAGTATCGCATCCACCGCCACCATGTGTGGTACTCGATGGTACATTATAATATATGTACTCGATTGCTGCAATTTGCGTTATAATTCACTACTTATTCTTTTTTCGATTACTTTTCAAAGAACAAAATTATACAAGATTGCTTTCACATCAATGACTTTGGCTACTCATGCGTATAGAGCGTCCGAAGTGACTGGTTACTAGTTTTTCTCGCCTCAAGCTAACGCAATTCAATTATTGTGTTTCCATATTAAAACACGTTTTTGAAAAAAAAAAAAAAAAAAAAAAAAAAAAACATTAAGAAAAAAGACGTAACTCGAAGCAATGTTTTAAATGGCTTGGTACATGAAATATAACATAGATTTTGTGTAACAACCCATATACATATCATGTACGAAGATGGCGCAAAGCGCACTCGCGATATTTATATTCGTTAACCTTTTTATCTAACTTTGCTAACTCTATATCGGACTCCAATTTTTCTCATCCAAATTGCAATTCCTCCTTAATTTCAAAAAATGGGCGGACAAATAAACGATGATGATAAAATTCATTCGCAGTTCTTGGACTCTTTGTGCATGTATGTAAGCGAACAAGATATTATAATGGTATAAAATAGAAACACATGTCCGATGATGCATATACTTATATAAAAATAAAAAAATAAAAACCAGCAGCCGAGTGCACAGCTCTACTTTTATGCAAGTCATATACGTTCTCTTTTCTTTCTCCTCTCCTCGCGGCTGGCCACATAATATGGCGAAGCGACTTAATGGCTCGCGAAGTTCATGGCGCCAGGCGGCCTCGCCTTCCTCCCACCGCTCCGTGGCACGCTACATATACATATTAAACACACAGTCTATGTACAAGTTTTCTTTGCTATACTGCTGCAATCTGATAAGATAAAAAGTTTCACGTTGACTTGGATTTCAATGAGGTGAGATTTTTTTTCTTTTCGATTACATAAATGAAATATTCAGCTTTTTTTTTTTTTGTTACAGTACTTGTTTTATCTTTATATTTCAATAGGATGAAAGCATACGTTATTTACAGGCGACTTTTTGTGATATAATTTTTAATTATGCTAAAATTCACGATAATTATTTTACAATAGTTGATTTTACCCCACTATACAGGTGAGTTGCAGTGCACACAAACGATGCGAGTTATGCCAAGGTACGGCAAAAACTCAATTACAACAACGTACATACATTTATGCGTTTTTAAGGTCCTTATTGCTAAAGATACAAACTAGTCCCTGACACGGTAAAAATTACTTACTCGTGGTTAGAGAGTTTTTTTTCTGCAAAATTGAATACGAAACGTGTCAAGATAACTGGATTTTTTGAGTGAACTAGTTAATTTGATTTTCAAATAAAAAACTATGAATCCAGATATGTCACGAATGTAAAAGATCATTGTACTCTGAAATTGAAAAAAAAAAAAAAAAACTTAAAATATTACAGCTTTGCCATTATCAATGAAAACCACAATCACGCAAAGTATACATACGTTACAAGTTCATACACTTCGCTTTTGTTCCAAAATTTTCACACATCATGATAATACACTCATGTACAAAATTAAGACCAACGTTAATCTGTACTCTCATCCATCTTCTCGTCTTGCTCTTCTTGCAGTATTGAAATACTACTTTCATCTCTCTCCAATTGAGTAGTTTCTTCATTGTCAACTGGACTATCATCCTTACTTTCACCTTTGCTACTGTCTTTATCATCTTCCTCTTTTTCTTTACTATCGTCACAAGCATCTTCTTTTTCTTCTTCCTTACTGTCGTCTTTCTTTTCTTCTCGTTTTTTTCCCATACTGTCCTCTTCTTTTTCTTTTTTAATCACTACTTTACTTAGGGCTATACTTTCTGTTGTATCTTCTTCTTTACTCTCTTCTTTATCCTCATCATCATCTTCTTCTCTGTCTTCTGTGTGTTCATATCTATCTACTTCCTTGTCTTCAACTTTATCGTCATGTTTATCTTGCTCTTTAAACTTGGAACTTCTTTTTTTTGTTTGACTATCTGTATCTGTCATTCTGACATCTCCATTTTTTTCCGGATTAGGGTCACGATTTTCTTCTTCAGGTTCTTCCATCGAATGGTCAAAGTTTTCATTAGATTTGTTATGTGAATTTCTGTGACTTCCAGCTTGAGATTGGATCATTTCAAGTTCATCCACTAATTCTCTCTCTCTCCTATCGATTTCAGCTGTAAAATAAGTTTCAGTTTATGCATTAGTTTTTTTGAAGCTGATTAAATGTATATTCACGAGAAAATAAAAATACCTTTAAGTTCATTTGAAGATTCCTGTAACAATGTGTCAGTTTGAGGTGTACTTCGTTTAGGCAAGTAATAGATCGATGGTTGAGTTTTTGTTTTGATAAAATTTAGGAGAGGAATCTGTGAGCTACGCCAATCTTGATACTGCTTACTTCGTGCTAATTTTATTTCAAGAGCCTTAACTTGTGCTAGCTGCTGTTTCCTACTTAAAAACAACTGTTGTCGCTCTCGTTTCAGTTCCTCCTTCTCTCTTCTCTTTGCTTCTTCCACTCTTGCTTCAACCTCTGCCTTTTTATCTTCCTGAAATTTAACAATAGACGCATATTCATCACTGTTGGTACGCAATTTTTTGAAGTACCTTATCTATTGCATGAAATAATTATAAACATATTTTTAAGAGAGCAGTAAGTAACCTTTGCTTTTAGTTTTGTTTCTTCCTGACGGAATTTTTGAAGGGTACCCAAGAGAGCACCAAACATGCGTCTGTTTCTCTGTTTACTCCTTTCATCTGTGCTTTCTCTGCGTATAACGTCTTGCCTGGATGGTATTTCTCGAGGTGTTGCTATAACTCTAGAAGATACTGCCGGCTACAAAACACGGGATAAGCAATGTAAGTACTGAATAAATCAATCTATAATGAGGTATGATTTGAAAAAAAAGTCAAAGTACCTTAAAAGCATTGTCATCTTCATTGTCACTGTCATCAGCAGCAGGAGCCCTTGCACTCAATCGACTGAATACAGTTTTTGGTTCAGGATTATTGTTGTTGTTATTGTTATTGTTAGTGTTGACATTGTTACTGCCTTGTTGCCACCTTCTTTTAGGCCCAAAACCATTATTTGGGAAATCAGTTCCTGATCTGCGTCCTCTAACGTCATCTTGCATAGGCCTCTTTTGAGCACCTCTAAGCAAATAGATTATTCAGTGAAATTTGCTTGGAAAGAAATTGTAATGAATAACATTGATAAAACAAGTCACTGTGAAAAATCAGTACTATAATGTTGCATGTAAATGAAAAAAAAAAAAAAAAAAAAAAAAAAATTGTTAACAAGCAGCTCTAAAAATTAAACATTGCAAATCTTGTGACTTGACTGCACATGCATGACCCAATAATTGCCACCAGGACGATAGGTTATGTTCCACACAGTTACACTGATGTAATGGGAAACGGAAAGAACAAGAGAAGCGTAAAAAAAAGCATTAGTGCCCACCTATTTTGGACAGGGGCTACAGCGCCGTTCTCCCCGTCAGGTACATCTCTGCCGAGGATCTTCCGGATATTTTTCTCGAGACCACGCAGGCCGTCCTTGGCGGCTTCAAGCTCCGCTTCAAGCTTCTCGGCACCCCAGAGCTCCCTCATGACTGAGTCTCACTGTGTCTGTTTTGATAATGTTTTCCCCTGTAACTTTGACAAAGCTCTTCTCCTATATCCCCATGGATTCAATCCTGGAGTAAGTATATAGGCTCCAATTGTCTGGCTGCAGGTCACGAGCAGGAGTTACAGCACTTACAGCTTTCGGTTTATTGTCTGTCGTGCTAGCGTTTGATAAGTACCTATGCTTATGTACTCAAGCCAATCAGACTCATTATCAGCGTCATCACGTCACACCCGGCGACCAACACCTAGTTTTCCAATTAGATTGAGCTATTGTGATATTTGTAATTGTTACTACAATTGCAGTTTACACTTACGCAGTATTTCGTATATCTCGGTGTGAATGTATATGAGTATATGTACAATCTACACTACAATTGACTACAGTATTATCCCGCGACGACCCGCGACGGCTGCGACACGCTTGGGCCGCTTATTTTGCTTATACCTACCAGGTGTATATAATACCTACATGTGGTGTACGAGCTATAAACAATACAACTTGTATTTTACAATCTACAATGTACACGTGATAAGACAAATAGGTAAAGTACACACTTTCTGATTTCGTAATCAAAAATTAATGTTGGGAGTTGAGACAGATGAGAAAAATATGTAGTACACACAAAAGTTGGTATTATAATAGCCGAGATAAGACAATACCTTTAAATGCATAAGCCCTACCGCGAGGCATAACGTGGTATATTTAACTTTTCTTCTAAATAAGTATAAGGAAGTTTCTTAATAGTTTTATACTTACTTACCAAATATGATCAATTTTTTAAATACTATTGTACTAAAAAAGTAAAAAAATGTACATACAATTCATCGAGAAAATTTTTTTTACGATTATTTCATTTCATTATGGTCAGTTAGATAATTGTGGATAATATAAATACTGATACAATACCAAGTGATGGTTACCAATTGTCACTTGGCAAGGCTGAAACTCTACTTTCCAACAAATTTCATTTTTTTCAACTGTAGGTGGCGGGATTAGTGGTTTGAATCAGGAAGGATATTTTGAAGTGAAGATACGATTAAGTAAATCTTACTCAACTAATATCTTTTTATTTGATATTTTTTAGTCTCCATAATAATTACTTATAAGCACACATGTTTTATCACAGCGAAGAAGTCCAACGTTGTAAAGCGCTGAACGTATACTAGGAGGTATAATTATGGTTTTACTTTTTACGGACTTTCTTGTATTTTATAAAAACATTGAAAAAAAAAAAAAAAAAATTCGAGTAGCTTTTTCTTTCAATTATTGATAATCTTGTTTTAAAAATTTATAATACATAAAATACATAAAAATGGCGAATAAATGTGATTAAACAGCTAGAGGAAGACTTGCTTGAATCCCCCAGCACGATAGCATGTAACAGTAAGCTTGAATACTATGATAAATGATACATAAAAATTTCGATAGAATCCTAAAGTTGATGCAGACTTATACAATAACTTCACGTTATGCTTTCATTATCACCAAAAGTCCATTTCATCTCATAGCACATTTCATGTGAAATTGATTGAAAATTCATTCTTCCAGTGTTAAACTGTTTTAATGTACAACTATTTATTGTCATGAAAAATCTAGAAAAGTCAAGATTCAGAACACGTGCAATTGACGAGCATAAACTTGCATCGACTTTAGCTTGAAAAGGTCTAGGGCGCAATAAAAATAATACAGCGAGATTATTAAATTTATCATGAGAGGTAAAACATAAGAATAAGATATACATGTATAGGCTTTTTGACGTAATCATATTTTACACAGAGAGGAGAAATATCCTTTGGCTTTAACGATATTTCATACCGAAAGTAAAGAGTAAGGCGCGCCCCATTATGTAGTAATATCTCAGACCATAAACTAACATCTAGTCTTAATCTAGTCTATACAATTGTACAATGCGTCCTTAAACATTAGAATATATTAAAATCACATTGTCATTTACCGCGACAGTAATACTTTATTCACGTTTATTTTATTCGTTGCGCCTGAAAAATGGCATTTTAAAAAACTGTTTTTTTTTTTTTTTTTTTGTTCAACTCCATGAACCCTTTTCTAGATTAATATTTCGCAAGGTATAAAAACGTTATAAATATGTACTAGGTTTTTATGCGTAAAATTTATTTTGCAGCTGAAAGACCCAACCAAAATCTGCACAGCATATGATATCATCATTGAATCGCTCGATTTTTTATGATGGAGTTTAAGTCACTGTCGTTGAAATGTATAAATCACTAGATTGCTACCAAAGTTAATGTAAAGTAAACTTTGTGACGTTGGTAAACTCTAAATGCATCACTATAGAACTGAATTGTATTAAACCAGTTATATAGATGTGAAATAAAACAATAAACTCCCAAAATAATTTCGTTAAAAACAGTTTCGTTGACAACACGTAATATGTTGAAAAGTGCATTGCTGCATCAATTTAGGCCACGGTTGCAAGGCGTAGATGCAATTCTAGGTATAAAACAATAGTACATACTTTTCACGTTTTGATACAACATGAGAGATGCTTTCCAAAAAGGATTCATAACTGCATGGACCCGTGTATACACTTGCGTTAGTTGATGGTCTGCAAGCCTCCGCATTTTTCATTTGTTTGTGCATTATTCAACTTTTATAAGTTAGGTGCTTAGAAATGTCTAACTGATTAATAGTGGAGTAAAACGAATAAACGGTTTAAAATTTTTCAAATCATAAAAAAAAAAAAAAAATAAAATTTAAATAAATACAATTCAATACTTTAATTATTAAAGTATTGCAAAAGATGGATCTTTTTTAGGATGGCAGTATGCATTAAAATGAATAAGGCGAATGCATAAATTACGCGATGTTCAGATGTACATGATCCAAGCGAGGTCTCGCGTATTTTTGCGGGACGAGAACGTAATAATATTACGAACGTATGAAACGAATGTGGTTTTGCGCTTATACTTTATGCATGAACAGCGCTCGCGCGTCGGCAGAAATAAATGAGGATTACATCCATTTTGAGCGATCGTCTCTAATAACGTGATTATGCCTTTGTATGTGAGTGAGTTCATGACACGCGCTGCGTATACAGTACGTCCCTCTTCAGTTTGCATTGGCTTATAATATGTCGTTTATATGTACAATAAATGAATGACAGTCTTGGCGAAACAGACGAGAAGCGGAGAATCAAAGGTGACAAAGCATCCCGTGCTTTCTACTTTTCCTGCAGCTCCATTTATTATCATCAATCGACCAGCTTTCTCGATAGCTGAGGTTCCCTACGTGCCGATACAGTCGTCGCCATTCGCTCTCGTGAACAAATATCCACGCAAATGGATTAAGAGATCCGTTTACTTTTATATCTAATTGTACAATATAAAATGCACATAGTAAACAAGTAAACAAAAAAAAAAAATTTTGATTTCGATTTCTTTCATTTCCTCGCGAAAATCCATCGCCGCGAGTTGCTCATTCCGTTTAATCACCTTGATTGGCAAAAATACTTATAACTCGCGCTCTACCGAACGCGTGAAAGTAAAAAAAAAAAAAAAAATGAGAGACCGGTCGTCTTTTGATCGTTGACGAGGGCGGACTGTATTCAACGAACCGTGTATGTACATATACATTTGAAGAATACGCTTGCGGTATCAAACCTTCAAATGAAGGAAAGGGAACAGAAAAAAAAAAGAAAAAGAAAAGTGGTGTGTTTTTAAGTGGGCAGGCCGACAATTTCGCAACTGGTCGCGTGTCCGTTGTACGCCTCGGCAGCTCCGTTGGCCTACGTCGTCGCCGTCGTTGGGGTGGTCGCGCTGTTACTGGACGTCGTAGCTGCGCTCTTGGGACTAACTGCGCCCGGGCATGAGTTGTCAGTGCTGTCGCTGTCGGTCTCGCTGGCGACACTCGATACCGAACTGCTCTTGCGCCGACTGCTTTTTTCGCGACACGCATAAGACGCAGGTACAGGCGAGGAACCTGGGCTCGTTGTCTTATGGTTGCTGCAATCTGAGCAAGCGTGACTCTGGCACGAGCTATCGCTCTCACTGTCGACACTGGACATCGGGCTGCCGTGGCGTTGGCGCAATTGCTCGTTCTCCCGGCGGAGCTGTTCATTCTGCTGCTGGAGCTCATCGACGCGCTGCTGAAGGGCCTTAAGCTTCTTCGCTAGTTCCGCGTCCCGAGGTTCGTTCGGATCCGATGCCGTTGCAGCTGCAGCTATCAATGTTACTGCCAGCTGCTGATGGAAAGCAGCCGCTGCGTTGCAGGCGCTGTTCTTGGCACGCAGCCGCTTGGTCAGGCCGTCTATCTTGGCTTCCAGCTGAATGTACTCGGCGATGAGCGCACTCTTACTAAGCTGACTCAACCTCTCGGCGTGTGTCTCCTCGTAGACGTTACAGAACTCCTTGGAAAGAAATTCCTCCTTGGGAGAAAAAAAAAAAAAGAAAAAAATTATCATCAAGTCAAATTTTTTATTTTAAAGATTTATTTGAGTTTGATGGAAAAAATCGTAAAGTGATGTATAATTTATAAAAAAAAAAAAAATGATCAAAATAATGAAATTACCTCATCTGCGGGGGATGAATAAAAATGATCATCGTCGTCACTGTCCATGGAAAAACTGGGACAGCGCCCGCGGGCAACAGGCTTGCTGGAGCTGACGAAATCGGTCGAGTTGGAGGAGACGGGAACAGCACCTGCGATCTTCTCGTCCAGCTCGGGCAAGTCGTTGTGATCGTCCATGAGGAATTGCGTCGTGTTGTACGGTGCGGGTGGATTACGTCCGGCCTTGTTTGGGCGACTCGAGGCCCGACCTCGCAAGCGTTGCTGGAACGACGGCTGCTGCTTCGAGTAGGGTTTGAGCTTGCGGTGCTTCGGCTTACCGCGTCTGGTCTTGCGCTTCTTCGCCGCTACGTCTACGCCGTCTTCCATCGAGACCATGCCGTCTTGGTCGCCGCTGCCGCTGCCGCTCTCGAATCTTTGACATGTCCTGATGAATGGCTTCAATCGCTAAAATACAATTGTTGCAGTTGTACGTTACTCGTCAAAATTAATGATTATCGTTATTATTATGAGCTATGGAACGAGTTTAAAAAATACCCTATTTTCCCGCGAGTTCTAAGATTATGAAAAAATTTTCCAAACCAATTAATTAATTTAATTACAAAATTGGGTAGAAGTTACGTTTCGACATCAGGAGAATTAACACCGTGACGCGTTTTCACGTCTTAAACTTCAAAAAGCTGAATCTCGAATCTTACAAGGGTCAATCACGTTGAGGGACTTTAGGTGCATCGATTTTTCAAAGATCGCTATTAGTATTACAAGCTTGCAGTCATGACAACGCTTGTAGTTGTGGCAATCTCATTGCCGTATATGGCCCTCTTGTTCCGACTGATAATTGGCATGTACGTATATAAGTAATAGCGCTTCAACACCTCAATAATGCTTCCAGTCGGAAAGAGAATAACAAGTGTAAGCATACTTCGCGCTACAATTTAAACAATGAAAGTTTTGAGCTTCATATTTTTTAAAGTGACCTTTATTGATGAAGAAAAAAAAAAGCTAGTTATTGCACACCAACTTTGATCCAATAGTCATTCATTGAATTACGTTTTAGAATTAAACGGAGGAAAAAAAAACATTCGAAATTCAGGACCTAGACAATGCAAGTTTTACCGTTTCGAAGAATATAAGTCACACGAGATCATAAACCCACCCGCACAAGTCGGCTCCGTGCGAGCGAATGCGGAAAAAGTTCTGGAGCAACGACGCCAAGCCAAGAAGGATAGGATTAGGATTTAGGATATAGTTTCTTATACATAGGTATATTGTACTCACATCTTTGCCGTTGACGTCATCGAAGCTCTCCCCGGCAGAGCGCGTGCCGGTCGAGGTGGCCGTGGAGGGGGTTCGCGCCGCCGCGTCAGTCCTCGGCCCCGTTGTCGAAGTCGTTCGCGTCGTCGCGGAGACGGCCATCGCCCTAAGCTGAGCGTCAACCTGGAGCCCCTCGCTTTCGGCCCCGCTCTCCTGGGCCGACCGGTTTTCATCCGCCAATACCATTTCCTCTTCCTGCCGCTGCGGCCGACTCAGGTCCAGGCTGGGCTGATCCTCGCACTTCTGCTGGCGCGGCTCCTGCAGCTCCTCCTCGTTCATGACGCCTATGCTCGGCGACACAGTACTTGCCGCTACGGCGCTCGCACTCATAATGGTATCTATCACCCACTCACTCGCTTCCAATCTCTCGCGCACAGCCGCTTCACATGTACACAAAATACTGCTCGCAAGTGGTCGTGGTGGCTCTCCCAGTAAACGTGCCCGGGCGCACGCGCTTTTCGTTATCTTGGCCCTTCCTGGACCGCGGCTCAAGCTATATAATATATGTGTTCCTGCTGCTGAACTTGCGCCTGCGCAAACTTAACTCCTTTCTATCGGCTTCATTACTATCACACGATACGATGTTGCGCCGCTCGCGAGCGAAAGCGTACTACTTCAGTTGCAGAAGCGTGTAGGACCAGCGTCAACGAGTTCCGCGTCGCGACTACGGTTCATGTGCTGCCGCACGGTAAACAAGCGCCCCAGCCAGGCCCCAGGCTTGCTCTCTCTCTCTCCCCTCCCCTCTCCTTTGCTGTCTCTCTCTGGCTCGGGCAGTTTGATTCCGACGCCCGGTCGGTGATTCCGTGTGCATGCATGTAAAGCACACGGACAGAGTATATCTATATGTTTACTCGCTACCGACAAGAGCTTGCATATACGTGTATAGAACTGCTGTCCGATTCGGCGCGCTAATGCAGCTTTTCCACGGATTGCTGTTCATTAGTGGGAAACGTGTATCGAGCCGTTAAGTTGTGGAGCGGTGTGTGCTGACAGCAATTGAATTTCAAGTGATTTTCCTGATGGGCGTGATGAACTTATCAATTACCCGCGTACGAGTGGACGGACGGATTTTTTTCGGGTCGAGTCGAACGTTGTTAAATCGTTTTTTTTACTTTAATAAAAAAAAAAAAAAAAGAAAAGAAAATTGTGACATTTAATAAGTGCCCTTGAAATAAAGGGATTTCGTAAGTAAGCGTAAATAGTGAGATCGAGCGTTCTCTCGCTCTTTTACTCGTTCGCAGTTTTAGTTGCCAAATAGGGGGGAACGGACTCTGTTGTATAGAGAAGAGAGAAAAGCGAGATCATAACAAGAAGGTAAGTATCATCAGGAACTCGGTGATGACTCGATTCGCCGACGGTAAACTTTGCAAGCCCAGTGCAAGGAAATGCTCATGTAAAACAAACAATGACACTGGTTTATTATTTTTCAGGCTGTTAAACAATAGGATTCTTGTTGTATATACCTTATTGAGGGATACAATGATTGGATCTCGATTAAGCGATGAGGTTTTTTTCAAGCTATACAGACAAAAACGCTTTTTGTCCGGTCCGCGAATAAGATACTTACCTACACGCTACCTGAAGAATAATTGGGTGATGCTGGAAATCACATGATTTCGCACTACGAGCTTTATGTGTGGCAAACCTTGTTTTTGTTTTGTCAACGATACGAATCACACCAAACTCCGAAATTCTAATACTTGAACACTTTTTTGGTACAGTGGAAAATTTTTTGAACCACCTCAACCGAAAGTACAACACTTTTGCTTCTGCTTCGCGAGGTATGTGAACAAAGTATTAATATTTACAACCGTAACTTTTAGCACCTATAAAAATTACATGATTCACACCATTTACATCATTATATTGTTCCATATTTGCATTTTATACCCGGGTGCTATAATTATAACTGCCGTGTTGCTTGGGCACTGCCACACTGTAGAGTCCAAGCAGAAGTTCGATAACACCAACGACTATACCTACTGTTATGATAGCGAGAACTTCAGCCCAATTTAAGATTCCTCTGACGATATTAGTTACATTTCGTGGTAAGCCTCGCATGCAGATCTATAAAATAATCGTAACCGAGTTGTCCCGTCACAAATAAAAATGCCAACTTAGGAAAAATCACATTCACGAAGCACATTTATACAGGTACCTCGCACACTTTCCCCTCTGAATAATGCAAGTCTTTTTTTTTTCTCCCTCTATTCCACGCAAACATATATACCTCGAGATGAAGAGTCTTGCCAAAGAGAATTGGCCCCTCGTGCGCTCGCCAGCTCTTTTGTCTCTCCGTCTCGTTTCTGCCGTCACCGAGAAAATACAGCGACATGCATCATGCATATGCACATACACGCGTCTTACACCCCCCTTTTTTTTTTGTTCAAGATGCAAAAATGCGATAAACAATGCCTCCGAAACGACAGACGGCACCATTTGTATTACAACATGTATATACAACAGTCATTTTTTTGCAGCCCTTATTATTACTTCTTCCATCCCCCCGCTTGTCCTTAGCATTGGCATATTTATCTCACACGCATGTAAAAGAAGCGGACACTTCAGTTTAACAGTATTTAACAGCCCAAAAAGCCCGGGTGCCCACGCGTACAGTTGGGTTTCGCCGTCGAAGGAGACATTCAATCTAGTCAATCCACGCGAGAGGTTTTCCAGCTTTTCTCCTGCACTATTATCTGTAAGTGCATCGACACGACTCCGTACCTACGGGATATATCTTTCCCCAATCAGCTTCGAACGAAACAGATGGGGATCGAACGCAAGAGTCAAGTTCTTTTCGAGGCATCGTATTTGCACACACGTTCGTCAATCGCTTGTACTACGGAGTGTGTATATGTATATTTAATAAAATAAGTCCGATTTTACCGAGGCATCACAGTTTATGTACACCAGCCACCAAACACTTTTCTCTCGTTTAATCTGCAAATAAACACGAGAGAGAGAGAGAGAGAGTCTCGTTCGCAATGATGAATGGCCCCTCGGCAGTTTTGTATCTTATCGGCTCTGCTCTGCCCGTCCATACATAATTATATACAACGTGTGTTTATATTTAGGATATACGATGGTGCATTACAATGCCGATTTCTTTATCAGCGATTTTTTCAGCGTTCCCCAATGTCTTATCTGCGCCACTCGCCTGTCCAACTTACTGCTGATTGCGATAATTATAATAATCTTGCGAATAAATATTATAACCTCGCGATTTCGTAATGGCATACACAGCTTATATGTACTATTGTGTACACGTGCTTGCTTTTTTATTTTTTATAGCGCAAGCGTAAATTTATCGTTGTAATTTCGTTGTAGCGTGTAATATGCTAATTGGCGATTGTCCTTAAATTGATTTTATAAATTTTACGTAACGCCATGTTTACTCGAGCCCCACGTCGGAGATTGTAGTTTTGCGTAACCTGATACTTACTCGTATATGATACATGTATGAATAATAAACAACGCGACTATTATACTCGGTGCGTGTACATATTTTAAATTACGTTGGCCCGAAAAAAAAGAAAGAAAGAAAATACTTGAGGAAAAAATAACACGAGTCATCGTTGCGTTGCTACTGCCGCGTGGACGAGAGAAACAACACACGTGAGATCATGATATATGTTAAGCACAAGGCTGTATGGTGAAGCAAATTTAGAAAATCGAGAGTTACAGCCTTGACCTGTAGCTGATGTCATTTCTTTCTCTTTTTTTTTCTCTCTCTCTCTGTGCTCGTTTATTCAAAAATTAAAAAAAAAAAAAAAAAAAAAATTCACTTTACAAACCTGTGTCGTATTACACATTCACACAAGAGTGTTATTATACAATATTGCTGCTGCGTATTTAAGTCGCGCACGCGCGCGGACTTTTTTATATTCTCTTCTATACTTGAGCTTTGGTGATGTTGTTATTGTCTCGATATACACATGAGCATCATTGCCCCTCGTTTCCCTCCTATTAACCAACATATCCCACACACGGCACTTTTTCTTTCTTTGCAACTATTTTAACCCCTCCTCTTTATCTTTATAATATTTGTGAAATTGCTTTTTTTGTTTTATTTGTTAAACATGTAAGTAATATACGCTGCGTGTGCCACACTACGAGGGAATAAATAGAACCGTAGGCGCAATATAATTGATCCTTCATCATCTGTAAAACATTCATTTCAATCGTCATATTATATTACAGCCGACGATTAACACAATTGAAATTGCACTCGGTAACCATAGTTCTACCAAGCATAATTTTCTATACCTATTACTTTCCATCAGCTTCATCATTATTACGTTTATGCGTTCACATACGGACATCCTACTATTAATGTATCTATCATTATATTTATTATTATTTTTATTATAAGTGAGCACAATTGCATAGTTGCGCGTGTTTACGTGTACAACAATATTGTATGAAAATGTAGCAATTGGAACGTCATATTATATAAATTACTTGCAAATAATACAGAACACGTACAAAAGACTTGCCCGTTGACATTATGTCGACAAAGCAGTGCTCGATATTAACTCAATTAATTGCGCATATGCGTATCCCCACTCATTTACATGTGCACGTGGAAATCTAAGAAAAATCATGATAGCGAAGGGCACAGAATTTTGTCAAATGAGATTACGTGATATAACTTCGAAATAAAAAAAAAAAAAAAATAAAAGTCTTGTAAATATACAATACGTTTGGTCTGGCTAATATTTGATGAAGATACGAAAAAAGTGTGACGACTGAAAAAAATCGAGAATAATACTCGTAGTATGTTTTTCTCAAAGTGTTGAAAGACAAATTTCAGTTTGAACACTGGTGATGTTTGAAGTGTCAAGAAAGACGAAAATTTCGGACAGATAACGTTTATTGATGAAATCGTCAAGATTTTGTCGACGATACAATAAATGAATTTTGGATTTTAATGCCTCTACTCATTCTTTTTAGCGTAACCATCTATGTTTTTCTTCCAAAAAAAAAAAAAAAAAAAAAAAATTGGCGAGTCATTTGATGCGATGAACTAATCCAAACTTGGGATCACACGACCATATATACTCACGAGACATCAACCGATTTGAGCAGCGTCACGCAAAAACCTTCATCGAACTTTTGCTTTTCTCCACACAATTTTTTGGAGATCCCGACGCACACATACAAAAACGTAATACACAACGTGTATCTATATACACGTATATCCATACGTAGATGTACTTATATACAATAGACGTTCTTATAAAACCTCGTGCGAACAAAGCAGCTGTCCACGATACGCAATGAATAATTTCCCGGAGATGTATACACGTATTATGCATGAGTGTTGGCATCTACATGCGCTCAGCGACGCTATTCCGTGTGATTTCGTGCTTAGCTTACTTACGGTATATAAGTACACTTGCACACATGCATTTGTACGTCATTCGTGTCCATAAGACTATGTATAACGTATACCGATACATAGGTTGCACGTGTATCCTCGCCTCGATTGCACCACACGGGAAAATGCTCACAAGTATGTATTATTATATTATATACGTATGTGGTACAATATGGGATATTACACGAAAAATATAATTAAAGTAAAAAAAATTGAACGACCGCCATTCAGTGGTTACAATTTATGATAAATTTCGTTTTCTAAGTTGAGCATGAGAGGTCTAAATAAGCCGGGAACTTTTGGGCACATCTCGATTGATCGGTTCGTTCGGAAAACTCAAGTTGGATCCCACGGAATATCCAACGTAACAAAGTTTTCGTAAAACAGCTCATCAATAATGTAAGTTGCAATCGTGCGTGGCGTATCGGGTATACAAGTCATAGTTTTGCCGTGTATATATATTAATTTGTTCCACGTATAGCGCAAACTCACGTAACACGTAACACGAGCGTCTTCTTGGATGTTTTTATTTGAAACAACTGTGCCGGCAACGCGCTTCTGTGCTGACCCGTTGTGTTATTGTATATGTATCGCGCGCAGGTGTATTTTATTACCTAAAGCGTTCAAATTTTGTTTAGAACAAATATCGAGGTACCAATTGTCCACTACTTGCTCTTTAATCTTATGATTTGTAAGTTATTGTACTTTGATTTGTTTAAGCATCTCATGACGGTGTAATTGAATACCTAAAAATTAATGATTGTATGAAAGGAGTAAGTAGAAAAAGGAACGCGCGAGACCGACGATTCTTCTTCTTATTTACCTGACTCTCGCTCCTCCAGTTCCTTGCCCGAGTATACACATGCATACACACATGTACATATATATACATATTCAAAAGGACTTCCTTTCTGGCATTCTGCGTCTCAATCATTGGCGGTATTTTTCCACGCACGATTCTCTCGCTATACGCACGTGTTAAACTGTACTGAGCAGTTCCTACGTTTCAGTAGCACATATACTAGGTACCAGCCGTTTATTAAATGCTTCAACCGAACAATCAAATACGGTCTTACATGTGTGTTGTATATATATATTATACGTGTATGATTTTTAGACAAGTGCCCCACCTCAAGCTCCGAAAAGAGAAAAAAGCCCCGGCATTACTTTGCGAAAGCCATATACTTCCAAGCATCACCTGAGAATAAGTATGACCTCTGAGGAATGTGGCTCTCTCTCGTGTAACTTGGGGTTATAAGTACCTACTACCGATTATATGCCCTCTGCCCTTACATTTATTAACATTTTGTATACGCCTAAACCAAAAGATTGAAAGGTTCACTAGCAAATGTGCATAATATTATATATATGGTGTACATGTATACATCTGAACTGAGGTGTACGATATACTTACTTGTATAACACATATGTGTGTGGGTATCGTCAAAGGACTCCTCTCCAAGAGAAAAGGTGGAGAAGAAACTCGCTCTCGACCACTTACACACGTACACGCGCGCTTAATGATCCTGTCGTCGACGCTTCTCAGACGTTCTTTCGCTCTCCTCCTCTGTATATATCATCCTCGAAAACCTACTTTTGATCTCCCCTTCTCGTCTACACAATATTATATAGTCAGACACGTCCCCGCTGATGCCGCTCTTCCGCTCCCCTCGTATACTAAATATGTAGCGTTTATTTTTATTTTTCCTACCCCGCAAGAACAAAATTTTCCCTTTTTTCTTGATTTCTGTATAATATACAACATTCAGCGGAATTGCTCAACTATATAATAAATACATGTACGACATTGATACGTGCTTGGTAACCAAAGGGAAGAAAAAAAAAAAAAAGACAAGGAGCGTAAGTATATAATAATTACAAATGTAAAGCCGCACGGATCACTCATAAGTACGCGTCCTTGATGTTTATTATCAGAGCCCGGCAGTCCTCTCTCCCTCTCTCTTTGAGTTCATTGCGCATTCGTCGTTTCTCTTTGCACATCTCTTTTTTTTTTTTTTTTTTTTTTTTTTTTTTCATCCATTGATCTCGGGACATTATTTATTTCGCTGCCCTCCGGCGTCTCGGATTTTCTAATTGACTCTTGTTCACCCGAATCCGATTGCGCAATCTCTCCGGACGATTTTTAATTCAGACTGGCGTACATTGGCACAACAAATTATCGTATTATCTTGTTTGCGTAAAATTAATCCCATGCCCGCGCACCCGAAAAATAATATAAGTTTGTCTGTTTTCGTCCGATAAACTTTATCAATCGCGATGATGTTTCTGTAAGCCGGAAGAATAATCCACCGGGGAGCCGGGGTTTCTCGCCTCACCCGGGGTTTATCTCGTCACCCTTCCCAACCTCCCTCGACGAAGCGCGTATTTTACACGTCTGAAGAGCAGTTCATTCATTTCCGCGTACTGCCAGAGATGATTTTTCATTTTGCGCAGTACAAGTATTGAAAAAAAAAAAAAAAAAAAAAAAAAAAAAAAAAATCGATCAACTGGGAGGCTTCCCCGATACATCGGGTTATTTTTCTCCCCTTCCACGTCGATTTCACAACCCGAGTCGAGGAAGCGCTACATCCCATTGCCAAAGCCGTTAGCTGTACCTTGTAGATCTTGATACGGAGGAGTTATCCGAGTTCCGCTCGCGAGGAAGACTCTCAGAGGGCCCCCCCTCCAAAGATCCCGACAGAAAAACCCGAGTCGAAGCTCGGAGAGGCGAATTAATCAAGACTTGAGCGATTTAATGCCACGCGAGGTTACTTTCGTTGCGGGATGTAAGTGTATTTTATACGCGGTGTTTAATTGAAACCGGATCGACGGCGGGACAATTACTGCGAGTGAAAGAAAGTGCTTTCGAGATAAAATGGTTGTACCTATATGCATCGGAAAAAAGGCTCCAGTTCCGAGTCCATACAATTGAGGGCGGTGGTGCCGTATAATAGGAGAGGGGAGTTTTTTTTTCTTTCCTTTCACAAGACCTCGAGAAGCATCAAGCGTCAAAAGTTTTATTAAATCGTCGATTCTCTTTTGTGGAGTCTAATTGGGTCGCGCCGTATTGATTCTGGGGGCATATTTAATTATTTTGCCAGAGTTTTTTTAAATAATACGAAGCTGTTAGGTTTATTTTATTTATTTATTTTTTTTTTTTCAAAAGTAAATCGTTATTTTTATGAAAATAAGAGCAAGAGTCACTTATGAAATATACACGACCCAAGGAAAGATGCACCGGACATTTCGAGGAGTGTCTTTATACCTTTATCCGGTATCGTACACCAAATAAATACGATTAAAAATGTTCAAGCTAAAATGTACACGAGGATTTAATTGAGCTGCTGGTATACAACTCGTTGCAGTATCAATTGACGCAATTAAACTGTAATTATTCTAATTCCTATATAATATTCGAGTATAAATATGCACTCAACTATTACACGCAGGAGAGCTTTTATCAAAAGCTCGAGTGAGCTTTGGCCGTAAAGCTTTTGCAAGCACTATTTTAATTTTCTCTCTGATGATGCCTCGTGTGCTCTTTTATTCATCCCATTTTTGTACATGGTAAAGGTATGTATAGTCTCCCCCTTTCATTATCTATTCTCGTATTATACGCAGTGCAGCGGGTGTACGTTTATCTCTGTCACTACACACTCTCTCTTTCTCTTTGCCCTCCGCAAACCAACTCTCGGCTCCCGACTGTACGCATACCTATATATATTGACACAGACACAACACATTGTACTGTCTTGTTTGCGTCCGCCCGATGTGTACGCCTATATGGGTATGCATGTGTAAGTCTATAGGCACCTATTTTATTCCAACCGCGCGTTTTCCATCGGATCGAGGATCGCTGATTTAATTGAGCATTGAATGCATTGGAAAGTCACTTACCGCTCGAGCACAAAGGGGATTAAATTCACGCGCCGTGTTTACATTATATTTGTGTAAAAGGAAAAAGAAAGTGGGCAATCTCTGCTGTTGCTAAGGAGCCCATATTGCGATCGCGTTATCATTTATATATATGTATGTATATGAGCACTTACACGCGAGCCGGGCGGTCCATTGTATCAGCGAACAGATTTTTGTGACCGAAATAAAATATGATAGGGAAGAATAGAAAAAAAAAAAAAAACAGAGTATGTCAACATTTGGTCATTCCGTGGTATATGTTTAAAATGTACTTTTTTCTAATTTGAACGAAAAATGATAATTTTTTAACAGTCTACCTAACGAACTAAACTGTTTTTTTTTTGCCAAGGTACGGAAATCGGCGAGTAAAAAATTCTGTCCCGGTGTAAATTCATTGTCCCGTCGATCGAGTCGTAAATTGGGAATGATACATGTTCACGATCAACGTTCGAAGGAATATGTTACAAAGGTCAAGCGTGTGTTGTTAACTGATGAATAATTTTTTTTTTTTTTTTTTTTAATGAGTAAGTTTATACGACATTGATGAAATTCACGTTTTTCCTGCGATTAGATAATAATATAGATTCACTTGAAAGCTTGGTTCTCGATAAAAAAAATTGATGCATTCCATCATATGTTTTCATGACCACTTTGTTCAGCACGTGTGTTTTGACACTTAAACAATTTTATATCAAGTATCAATTGATCGAAGGATGTCTTACGAAATAACGTTTTCAAGGTAATTTATCCTCGATGACAATATTTTTGTAAGTATAAATTTTAATTTCCTAATAATATCCGAAGTGAACAAACCAAGGGATAAACATTATTCAAATCAAACTCGAACAAAAATACTTTTTTTTTAAATCATTTAAAAAACAAATTACTTTGCAGCGCCATAAAAATCCAACTTTCGTGTTTTACGAAACACTGTTTTCGACAGTTTGCATTAAAATGCAACTGATCATGCCTAGACACGTTTAATAACAAAGATGTCCTATAGGTACTCATGTATATAGTGAATTCTTATTATTTAATCGATCAAACACACGAACCATCACTTTACATCAAGGGTTCATCCCCCCCACTTACGTTACTCTACTCACACGTGTTTGAATTCGTACACACAAGCGAGCCCACGGTTTTAATATACATATATATATTATAAATGAATCTGTACGATTGTGCAAACTTTTGCTCCGCGTCCAATGAAACAATCTCGTTATCTGTAGCCGACCATCTGAAATCCATTCGTTTAACTTTTAATAACCGCGGACAATAGGAACGCGGTAAAAATACCGATGTGTGTGAATTAATAAAATTTGACCTACTTCCCGCGAACGAGGCGAGCATGTAAGATGTACCAAGTGCATATATAAATACACATTCGAGCTTTCCACGCTTGTTTTTACCGCATATATATGCGATTATCGCGTCGCACACGTAAAGCCGGTGATGGATTATTTATAGCCCCACTTCCGCGTTAGTCGCGCACCAACCATAGTTAACATCACCGGCGCGTTCATTAACAATAAATTTTCGATCCCACCGTGAATAATGGAGTCGGCGTAAGTGTAACGCGGATAAGAGCCTTGCCGTGCACTAGATAAAGGTACAGTGTTCCGGAGCCAAGTTGCGTGGGTGGATGTCTCTTACAAATTTTATATAGGTATGCCTCGCATACGCAAGTGTGTATATATATATATATATATATTTAAACTTGGGTATACTTATATGCTCTCGTATAATATATATATAGTTACGTAATTTCAATGGCTTAGTCGGCGGTTAAATCATCATTATCATTGGGTTGCCATCGAAATCATTTTATATATGGTATACTATACCTGTATAATAACGAGTACAGCGACCGGCAACTCGAGCGGGTAATCGCATCGGACGACCATAACCGGCTCCTCATACGTATAGGCATATGTATATCGGTAAACCTGTAAAGACTACAGCCTACATTGTACCCACGAGCGATGCCGCGGATGAAACCGAGATGAAACGGTCGAGGCAGCCGTGAGGTACTTTTCGAGGGGAAGCAGCCGAGCGCGAATGCACTTTCTTGTATATATATATATATATGCCAAACTGATTTTGCGCTCCGGAGAGGAAAAGCGGTAAATGCACATCTCTGTGGCAGAGCGGATTCGGTGAGGATGAAAAGGAAGCGATTTTCTTGCCTTCTGAAATGCGTGTAGTGGATTTTCATGAAAAAGCAAAAGTGCGCTGTACATAATTATCATACAGGTACTTTGGTGTTTCAATTTATATTTTGCGCGAGTTTTAATCTCGTTTTAATTAATACCCGATCGTCAAAGAAACGTGTATGGTCCAACGGTAATAATTATACAGTTTTCAGAGAAAATTCGAAAGTTAAATTAACCGTGCGGTCACCGTATATTATGTTACATACGCGTGTATATATACAATATAACTGCGATGTATCTATACCTACATATAATATACTAGAGATGCATATATTAGAGATTTTACGTAAAAGTACTTTCTCCGCTCGTTAATTTGCATTCGTCGGGGGAAAATGATAGGATTCGCTGTATAAAGGGATGAAAAGAGGCAAAGTTTCGAGGACAAAGCGAACTCGTGCCATCAAACTTTTCGAGATGGAGGAGCCCAAGTTGCGTGTAGCTTTTTCTTTTTTTTTTTTTTTTTTTTGCTAACGAAACTTTGTCTATAAAGGGTGAGCTAGTGGAATATTTCTCGAAAGTAGTTCCGTTTTTTGTTTCGATTTCAATCCGTACCATCCGCGAAGGAATTACGTGCGATGTATATATATATTCTTAATGTCGCCTAACGACGTCTAAAATCCAAGTGATCCACGAGCGATAAAAATCACGCCAATCCAACTTTCCGCGAAATAAAAGCCAATCAAAGTTGTAAATTTAAAACTTGTAATGGCAAAAGTCAATGCAACTGCTAACGATCCCCATTACGCGCCAAAGTCCACTAATGGCCGATAATGGTAAGTGTCGTTAAAAACTTTTCAAAGTGACTCGCTGCAATATTATCGTCAACGAGATCGGAATATTAGGGTTTCAGAGGCCAATTGCGGAGTGTAAAAAATCACTCCAACTTTCACTCTACGCGCGCCAAAGATGCACATTTGCAAAAATTAATGCCGATGAGTAACACATCGAATAACCCGTATCTCATTGCATAAGCTGGTGCATAAAGGCGTATGACCAAAAGATGCACGTATACCGGAAGCAGGTCGATGAAGCACTAATACACGTGCACGTCATTTTTTTTTTTGTTTTATTTTACTCTCACTCAATTTCTCTACTCGGTATATTGGTAAGTGCACAGGAAGAAAAAACACCTACTGCAGCGCGCGGCGTCGTTAACAGTTCAACGTAATCTATAGGCGCGATGGAGTCATGCAGGGAGATGATAAACAAAAGTGCTGTCGATCGCAGAGGGGTGCTAATGAAGTTGAGAGGAAAAAAAAAAAAAAAACTATAGTAATCGCACGGATAGTGGCTTTTGGAAGATTGAGGCCAAGACCATCGCTATGTACTAAGTAGGTGTTTTTTCTTCCTGTGCACTTATACCAATATACCGAGTAGAGAAATTGAGTGAGAGTAAAATAAAATAAAAAAAAAAAATGACGTGCACGTGTATCAGTGCAAGGACACGCACGTCCATCTCCCAAACGAGACAGGTCACCTCGTGCGCGTGAATTCGCCACACGCCTTATATTATCCAATAGGTATAGGATTCGATGTAAAATCAATAAAGGTGTCCCGTACGTTTCCTCAAGCACGTATACGACTCGCTATAAAACAACGTGATTTCGATGCCTCATGCGATATAATTATGTTACCAGTGGGTATATATATTTATACCTTTTAATGAAAATCACCGTGACTAGAGCGCTTGGTGGCAAGTACACATCAGGGCTCTGGAATATTCCCCGTCGGGTGGCCCACTTGGTATAGGTACACCGTGCAATATTATTGGGTTTCGGTAATACCCTACATACGCATTGCGTGGCCGAGAGCCGCCCCTCCGTCGGATGGCCAATTTCAATTTGCAAACACGAACGAACGGGAGAAATTGAGAGCAGCGCTCTGTTTGACGCAATTTCGCAGGGTGGTTTGTGCGCGCGAGGGGCCACAGCGTGCCGAACTGTGCCTCTGATACTTATACGTGGGACAAAACTGGAAATGGCACTGCAGGTACCTCTGAACTCGTGAAAAACATTGGTTGGCTCGTTTGTTCGAATCAGGTGGCTGTCGGGGGAATTCGCGCGTCTCCCCCTTTTTTGAGAGTCGTGCTCGCAATTACTTTAGGGGTTTTTTTTCGCCGTTTTATCGAAAGAATGTTTATCAGCTCAAGAGCAACTGCTTTGACGGCTTTGTCCATTTTTTTTTTTTTTTAGTTCATCGCTAGAAGGAAAGTGCGAGAGGGTTCTCCTTTACGAAAAATGCGATGCAGAGTTATCGACCAACCACTTTCACGCATTATATACTTTTCGAATTGATCCATAAGGGTCCTTACGCAGTCGAGCCAATCGGTGTTTTTTTTTGTTTTTTTTCGTCTTTTAAGAATATACAGTTTAAAAAAAAAAAGGTATGCATTTATCTCATAACAACGCTATCGTTCTTCCTGCTCCTGCTATCAGATTCAAGGAGCTGCAAGCAAATTGAATCGAATTAAATTTTCAACGGCATACGGGTTGTTTTTTTTTTTTTTTTTTTCCTCTCGAAGGATAAAATAAAAGACCTACTACTACTATATACATATACGGAGGTCGTTTGTTTGGTTGCTTTTATTTTTGTTTTTTTTCCACCTCAACCAACGACTTGACACAGTTTGTCGGTGTCGCGTGTGCGGTGCTTCGGCACATACGTAGCGCTCGTTCATTTTCAACGCGAATCCAATAAAGCACGGCATCAGGTTGGCCTATAATATAATACATACCCGCATGGAACGTATCCGTTATTGTGTCGTCCCGCCTATTTATACCGAAATTTCAATTAGAGTAGCTCTCGTGTAGTATATGTATAGGGCCATCGTTGCGAATAATTAAGATTTTATTAAATCATCAAAAAAATCCCGTCTCACTGGCACACACGTATATACGTAAAATAATAATCGGACACGCGATCAAATGGCCCATTCCATTGTATTTAGCCAAGTTATTGCGTACATCGACAACATCAGCCTCGTACACTGCACCTATACCTTATATATGTATATTTCTCAAGACTCTTCGTATATTCCCCCTCGAGCGTACAACGTTCCATCGGATCTCTCCTGACGCGTGATAGCAGCTGCTATTGCGCTCACGACATTGGAGGTAATACACAGGAGCAGGCAATTGTTGAAAGCACGCTACTGTCGTATATATTGTCACCGCTAGCAGTGCCGCAATCCCCGAGAAATTCAACGATTTCTCAACACGATTTTGGGAAAGACGTTGGGGGGGGGGTCGATTAGCGATATAAAAAAATAAGAGGACTCTGTCTCCCCCGTTAAGTAGGCGCAATTAGAGAAGTTGCACATATATATATATGTGTATAATATATATCTGCTTCGCACCAGCCGCACAACTTTCCATTCCGGAGGGCCGATCGTGCGTTTGCACGATTATGGAAGCCACTGAGCAATTCGACGATTAAGTGCGCTGTGAAAAGTGTTGGTTATTTTATTGGGAATGAGAAGAAAAAAAAAACAGGGGGAAAAATGAGATACGCGCAATGTCTCGGATTGCTCTAAACCGTGCACGTGTGAAACTAAACACCT